>NW_026067953.1:3301442-3331157 GCF_014885135.2 Alexandromys fortis | reverse complement strand
CCCCCTCCCTCATCAGCCCAAAGAGCCATCAGGGTTCCCTACCCTGTGGGAAGTCCAAGGACCACCCACCTCCATCCAGGTCTAGTAAGGTGAGCATCCAAACTGCCTAGGCTCCCACAAAACCAATAGGTGCAGTAGGATCAAAAACCCATTGCCATTGTTCTTGAGGTCTCAGTAGTCCTCATTGTCCACTATGTTCAGCGAGACCGGTTTTATCCCAGGCTTTTTCAGACCCAGGCCAGCTAGCCTTGGTGAATTCCTGATAGAACATCCCCATTGTCTCAGTGTGCGGGGTGCACCCCTTGCTTTCTTATGGATGCAGCGGGGTTACTTAGAATTAAGGCTCCTGACACTGGAACTCCAGCGATGCTGATGTCAAAAGAGTTACACTTTGCCTCTTTGCAATCCTCATCTTTATATATCAAAGAATGCTTAGCCAATGATAACAGATTGCAATTTTCTATGATTTCAGTCTGCTTCATGAATGAAGGCAGTTCCAGAACCTTATGATTACTGTTATTTTTTACCCACAACTATAATACTTTTATTCATTGGTCTTAATTCTAAGCTAAATTTATATGTGAAACCTAGTAACAAAAGATCACTGACATTTATGTTGAGTGCCTGCTGAGATTTCCAACAGTGAGCAGAGTCACAAAAAGAATATTAACATAATCAGAAATGTATTACTTATTATAGAAACAATGCCAAAATCATCATATTAATTCAGGATATCTTTAGTTAAATTGTCCTGAAAGATAGGAAAGGAATTCCATATTACCAGGTAACTTGGATTGGAAAATGATCACTAGCATTCCATGAGTCTATCTTATTTAGTGATATTAGCATTTATAACTTCTGAAAACAGAAAATAAGATCCCATCCTTACCATGTTGAAGTTCTATTTCTACCTGCAAGCATATAGATATTAAGTACATTTTTTAAATTTGAATCACCTTTGAATCTACAAATAATTTAACACCCAAAAATTGTATGAGTAAGTTTGAAAGCATATGCTAAAATAAAAAAAAAAACAATTGAAAGGTGTGTGTGTGTGTGTGTGTGTGTGTGTGTGTGTGTGCATTGTATACAGTGAAGGAGGGGTGCATGCACCTGAGAACATGTTTGCTGAGGCCAGAGGAGAATACTGATTGTCTTTTTCTATTGCCCTGCACCTTACTCCCTTAAGATATTGTTTCTCACTGAAACTGCAGCTCACCGTTTGACTAGGCTGACTGATTAGTGAATCCTTAGGATCAAGCAGCCTTCATCCTTAGACTGAGGTTATGGAGGCGCGTGATCATTCTTGGCTTGTACGTATGCGCTGTGGGACTGAAGCTCATGCCTGAGTGGCTATAGCTCTTAGACACTGATCCATTTCAGCCAAGGGAGCTACATTATTCTAATTCCATACATTGCTCTCCCATACCCACAGCAAGACTCTAGGCAGAAAAGAATTTCTTGGGAACATTAGGCATCAAATAATACCCCAAGGCATGATTATCATAAGTGATAATTCCTTTGGGTTAGTTTTGAAAAATTGTTGCGATGGATAAGATTGTGATACCTGACAAATATAAATGCAAAATATTAACAAAGAGTTATATGTATGTGTTTTAAAATTTTCTACTTTAATATGTTAAGGAAATTTGATAGCTTTCCACTAAAGACCAATTAAGGAGTTTTTCATATGTTATAGGAAACTGAATTTTAGTGTTACTTAATTTCCTCTACGGAGTAAATGGCAGGATAAAAGTTTCTGTGCAATGTGGTCCTAGTAAATAAATGATATTATGGAAATGGGGCCGAGTAAGGACTGGGGTTATTATTGCATGTCATGGAGGTTGTGTGTAATGTGGGGATGTCTTGTCAATGAGGCTTTCATAGTAATGAAGTTGGGATGCAATGGAGCTGTCATGGCAGTCAGGATGCGTGTGGACTGGGATTTTTTCTGCTTTTGTCATTTCCAAACAAATTTTTCTGGACCACCTGGGGGTGGACAAAGCATTTTTTTTCAGTAAATCAAAAAGCCTAGATCTATGCTTTAACATGAAGGATGATCATTGTCAGTCTATGACAGGATTGCCATTTGGTTAGCACGTCTCTCTTCAGTATATATTTCCAGTTTGTCAGCAATGGTAACTGGTCAGGACTAGAGGGAACAAATCTCACTGTGTTCAAGTGACTTGAGATTCTCTTGAGTTTGAAATTAATTGGTTAAAATATTTTACCCTTATATTTTGATTGTGAGCCAAGACTTAATGACAGAGCCATCTCTTCATGGCTACAGATGCTCAGTCATACCACAAGGACACTTACTCAACTATGCTGATAGCAGATTTATTTGTAATAGCCAGAACCTGGAAACAACCTAGATGCCCCTCAAATGAGGAATGGATAAAAAAATGTGGTACATTTGTACAATGGAGTATTACTCAGCTATTGAAAACAAGGACATCAGGAAATCTGAAGGTAAATGGATAAAACTAGAAAAAAATCGTCCTGAGTGAGGTAACCCAAACTGAGAAAGGCAGGCATGGTACATAGTCACTCATAAGTGGATACTAGCTCTAAGATGTAGGATAGCTATGCTACATCCCACAGACCCTGAGAAACTAGATAACAATGAGGGTTCATGTAGGGACAACTGGATCACCCTAGAAAGGGGAAAGAGAAGAGATTTTGTGAGTGGACTGAGGGCAGATGGGAACTTGAGGTGGGGGATGGGTTCGAATGGGAAGAGTACTGTCAGAGACTACTGGGAAAATGTGGGGTGCAATCAGGTAAAATCATGGTGCAAGGGAATCTCCCAGGAGTCTTCAAGGATGAGTCCAGCAATGACTCCGAGCAATGATATGAGCCTGAACTGACTATCTCCTTTCAACAGGTCGGTGTCTTGCCCAGTTGTCCTCAGGGATGTTTCATCCAGCAACAGATGGAAAGACACAAACCCATGGCCATACGTTAGGCAAAGTTCCGGGATTCCTGAAGAAGACAAGGAGAAAGGATTTTAGGAGCCAGAGGGGTCAAGGGCATCACAAGAAAACTTAGAATCAACTAGCCTGCGCTCACAGGGGCTCACAGAGACTGAACCAACAACCAGGAAGTCTGCATGGGACTGACCTAGGCATTCTGCATATATGTTATACATCTATAGCTTGGTCCTCTTGTGGGACTCCTCACAGTGGTAATGAAGGCTATCCCTGAATCTCTTACTGACTTTTAGGACCCTACTCCTCACACTGAGTCACCTTGTTCAGCTTTAATACATGGGGAACTGCTTAGTCTTATCGATATGCCACGTTTTGTTGATACTCATGGAAGACCTGTCCTCTCCTAAACAGAAACAGAGGAGGGCAGATGAACAGAATGGGGACAGAGAGGGGATTCAGGATGAGGCACTAGGAGGACAGGAAGGAAAGATATTCAGTAGAGCAACTCTGACAGGACCCTGGTGGGTGGGAGACTGTGTCAGGTGAGAGACAGACAGATACACAATGCAGAGAGTGCTGGAGTATAGAGTTAATTAGTGGGTATTGGGAACAGGATAAGAGTAAGGGGGTTGCTGGGCGGTGGTGGCGCAGGCCTTTAGTCCCAGCACTCAGGAGGCAGAGGCAGGCTGATCTCTGAATTTGAGGCCAGCCTGGTCTACAAGAGCTAGTTCCAGGACAGGCTCCAAAGCTACAGAGAAACCCTGTCTCGAAAAACCAAAACCAAAACAAACAAAAAAAAGTGGAACTCTATTTACTCCTTTCTCTTCTTCCTCTTCCTGTCTCCCACCCTGTCTCTCTCTCTTTGCTCTGTCCTTGGCTTTTTGCCTCTCTTGGCCTCTCTGTCTCTCTCTGTCTTTTTGTATCTCTCTGTTTCTCTATCTCTGTCTTCCCATGAGGCTGCTCTGCGCTCCCACTCTCTCTCCCTTTGCTCCCTTCTCCCCCAGTAAAATCTGCAGGTAAACTCTGTCAATATGGTGCGTTTGTCCCTCACCCACCTTGGATTGGAATCACCTGCCAAAGTCAATCTTGCCATTTTATAGCACCTTTTCTCCTCCCTCTTCTTTGTCTTCTCCGTTCTTGATCCTCTCCTTTTCCTGATTTCTTCTCTCAGCTCTCCCCTTTCCTTTCTCCTATTTCCTTTTCCTATCCCTCTCTTCTTTATTCCCTGTTGGTTCTGTTTCCCTCGAGAATCTTGACAAGAAGGCTTGCAATTGTATGAGATCTTTTGTGTAGATGCATACATAAAAAGAACAAGGCTCTATATATNATATAATTTCAGATCATCTGGGCACAGCAATTTTCAGAGTGTATTGATCCTTAGGGCAACATAGTAATGGGATGATTTCCTGCACTCTGAATTTCTAGGTCATGGGCACTTTTCTGCCAGTCAACCCGAGATTATCCCAACACTCTTGTCTTTAGCTCACTTATAAACAGTGACTGTAGAGTGACAGCGTCATGTCTCAAGATCACATAGGAGGTGCACGTTATTGGAATACAACAATCTGGAGAATTAGGAATTCCCTTGAGTTTTAGAGCAGTGACGGTGAAATAGAATGTTTCTCTTTTCTCTTACCACCTGATACATACTTTTTATGACAACAAACATAACTTCGGGATGGAGAAAGTATTATAACTCTGATGTGGTTGGAAAAAAATAAAAATTGTGGTGTTTGTATGAATCATTGATATTATCTTCCTCAGGGCAGATTCTATGGTGATTTTGTAATTATTTCCAAGACCACGTCCGAGAGGTGGCCACCCCACTTCTGGGGGAACACAGCTATGATGCACCCTGTGTTTTGCATCCTTCTGTATCATTCATTCACCAAACATTTATTATCAAGCCTGGGTAACAACTCAAGACTACGAAGAATCGGGACATAAAAAGAAATACAGTAATAGAACAGCTATTCATACAGAGTCCACCACTTACCTAAAATATTCATATGCTCAAATGTGTATATCACAACAGAGTATCCCTGATTAATGCTTTAAGCATACTGATTCTTTATAAACAGTGAACTTAGGCTTGAAGGTGAATGTTAGTATGGAATTTGAAACAGGACGGACTTAAATTACTAGTGGTAACCCTGCAGGAATGTCTTAATTCTCCAGACTACAGAATGCATATAATCATCATTTCTACCTCATGAGGTGAGGATGAAAGAGCTAATCAAAGAATGCATGAAAATACCACATAACACCCAAAATAAAATTAGGGATTCATGCATAATTATTAGTTTGTGAGTGAGTTGTATTTTTCAAGAGTTTTAAATAGAAATGCACATTTATTAAATGTTTACTAAATACTTGGTGTTTTATGAAAGTATATTATGTATATAATACAATCAAAATAAAGATACAATTTATACTGCCCTTCAAAGGATCTGAGATTTCATCAGATATTTTTATCCTAAATTGAAAATGGAGCACGATGTCAAACATGGTAGCCCATACATTTAATTCAAGGACTTCAGAGTCAGAGACAGGTGACTATCTATCAGTTCAAGGCCAACCTGTTCCACATAGTGAATTCCAGGACAGCCAGGGCTATATATAGAGATTCTCTCTCAAAAACAACACCAAAAAAAAAAAAGACAGGAAAAGAGAATGAAGCACAGCACATTTGGTTTCCTGTGAGAACTTCATGAGCATATTGAAACATATTTGAAGCTCATTTATTTACCACAATTACTTTATAATAGAAAAAAATGATAACATCCACAAATGAGATTTTAGACCAGAGATTTCCTGCATGCCAATATAACAAACAGTGTTCAATGTCTCTGGGCTGTGATGAGGAGCTGAAAGTCATTTTCCCCCAGAAAGAGAATAACATTTCTGTAAACCTGCCTCTCCGGGTAGAACTTTTTGCCAAAATATTACAGTTACATATATGCAGCATGAGCAGAATACAGAGCTGTGAAATGGACTGGTGTTGACTTTAACATTAAACAATTCCTACCTATACATTTAACAATAGACACAACATTGGCTTGTTAATCTACTGGAGACTACACCCCCTATCTAATAAATATTAATTAGATCCTGCCAGGTTCAAAGCAAGAATCATCTACATATTTGCATTTTGGTTGTTTGATTCATCATCCAGAGAAAGGACCCCTGATTCTGTGCATTTGTTCTGTCACGCATAACTCTACATGCATTTATATAAACATCTATTCATTCAAATAAATATGCAATCGATAATGCTAGTTGTTAATGTATCCAAAGATCTGGTGTGTGTGCATGTGTGTGTGTGTGTGTGTGTGTGTGTGTGTGAGAGAGAGAGAGAGAGAGAGAGAGAGAGAGAGAGAGAGAGACTGAAAAGTGGAGACCTTTCTTAGGTAGCAATGCTCACTGGGTTACAAAAACAGCGGAAGAACTTCTGATACTCATTTCCATGAATAATGAGATTCTGGGTTCTTTTTCCCAAGAGGAGAAGAAAACCAGATTAAAGAGCTAAGACAAAATCAGATCCCTAAATTCTCTTTGAGCCTATTTTGCCTTTGGTTCAGAAGTACTAATATCTGTTTAATATCCAGGGAGTGACTCATAAGACAACTGCAAGAAATATTTAACTCCTCGTTTATTTGATCACTCAGCAAATAGCTAGCAAGTGGTTTTGTGGGTCCTCACTTTGCCAGGCACTTGACATGCAGCTGTATGTCAGGGAGACATGAGCTCATCTTCCCTGAAGTGAAAACCAGTGAAAGGCAGAAATTAAACTAAGAGATAAAGACATAGGCATAAAGCTTTTGATTAATGACAGACTACATATATGAAAGCTGCTCAGAAAGATTGCAATAGGCATTCCAATGACCTGATACCATGCTACCACTTTGCAATGAAATCTATTAACATGTGTTTGTGATGACATTGGTGTAAACAAACCTACTGTGCTGCCAGCCACTAAAGTGTGATATTTAATTACGTGTATTGCATAATAACTTAACATTAATAACCCACTGTGTTACTGGCTTTGCATTTATCATAATATGAGCTTTGTTGTTATTTTGGAGTGTACTCTATTTATACGAAAGCCATTACTGAACAGTGTGACATGTTTTGTCAGCAGTAATCTCACTCATCTCATGCTTATGGGCTTCTTGTTCACACCATTTTCTCCTGTGCTTTATTTAATCTTGGATTGTGTTGCTCAGAATGACTGCTAAGTGTATATAATTCCCCTACTATCATTTCAGTAGAAGACAACACCACATGATTGATCTTAATATTACATGGAAAATGATCAATGAAGCCAAGGATAGAGAATCAGTAACGATTGCTATTTTGTTCATTGGCCGGGTATGTTCCATTCTACTGTAGCTTTGAACTTGTGATATTTTCACAGCAACAAAATTGTCTAAAAATGTCTCAGAATATAACTCTGTTTTTAAACCATACTTGAAAATGTATGTATTTGGTAGATATTTGAGTGAACTAAAGGAGGTGCTTGGATAGAGCTAACACACATTACTTACAAAGACTTTGGAAACAAAAAACAGGCCCAAGAATCATAGAAGGAGAAGGGCAGATTGTAAGTCAGTGTGTGATATGGGATGTCCTTCTCTATATGAGTTGCCTTTATTGGTTAATAATAAAGCTGTTTTGGCCTATGGTAGAATATAGCCAGACTGGAAGAGATATATTGAGTAGGTAGACTCAAGATCACGCCATGTAGCTGCTGAAGGAGAAAGACGCCAGAACCTTATCCAGTAAGCCACAGCCTTGTGGCCATACATAGACTAATAGAAATGGGCTCATTTAGATATAAGAGCTAGCTAGAAATACACCTGTGTCATCAGCCAAGCAGTGTTGTAAATAATATAGCTTCTGCATGATTATTCGGTTCTGGATGGCAGGAAAACTAATGAATACAAGTGTGTGTGTTTGTATGTGTGTGTGTGCACGCATGCACATGCACATGTGTGCACACATGTATATGTATGCACATGCACATGAAGGAGAAACAAGACAAATCCTGAGTGTATGTTTGGAGCTGAAAGGAAAATTACTATCCTCTAGTGTATATTAGAACTTATTTCCTTCAACATCTTCACATTTGTTTGCTTCTTGGTTCACAATAAAATGATTGACAAGCAGTGATATTTTTGCTAAACATGTTGATTTAAAGGGAATGAGATCTTCCTACCTTGATGATACGGGAACTTTGAAGCTCAGTGTCATTGGTCCATCTCGAGATATGTCCCTGAGGCCAACAGGACTGAATAACTATTTCTCTAGGATGTAGCCTTGGCAGATATTTGCTTTATAATTCCCCACAGGATGACCCTTGGCTTTTGAGCAGAAGGGAGCCTTGCTCCTTTTACTCCAAGGCCACTGACAATGTTCTCACCAGGTCAAAGCCACTGTAAATGGAATTCTCTTCTGAAACAACAAAATGTGGAGGTTGAGCTTGTTTAGACTTCACATATCTTGTTGCCATCTCCCTGAAATTCTTCTATGCTCTTCATTAGCACCTAGCATCTTTCCTTAAATGCACATTTCAGCCTGAGGTACCACTCTCTTTCCAATTGTTCCTTGCTCATTTTCTAATCAGTAAATGCCAGGGCTCCCCCGAATCTCTCTCAATATTTTAATGACTTGACTTTGATTTTTAGTTCAGTCCATTGTCTGAAAATGACCCTTCTCTTCATTCCAGATGTTATTCACTTTCCCCAGAAGCTTGTTCCACATTCAAGGCAGAAATTTATGTGTTCTTTTCTGCGTAAACAAATAATTCCTTGCTTGACTGATCATTCCGTCCATGTCTAAATCAATTCTCCTCTTTTAGGAAGTTCTCTGGAAATTTCCAGTTACCAATCAGAGTAATCATTATAGGTGTAATGGTCATATTCTTATGAACATTGAAGTTCACTTGGTTATGATAATACCATATGTCAGTTTTTCCTTTTACATTAGCCCATACATATGGTATAAAAATCTAAGAATATTGAGGTATATTCTCAAGTTCATCTAGCCCATAGTTACCTTGTACAGTATAGGTGCTCGGTATTATCTGCCTTTACTATATTTGTGTAACAACTTGGACACTTTATCTCATTTGATTTTTGTGTAGAATTTATCACCACAATATGGCACAAAGATTATAACACTTCAGTTCAGTCAGACCTGAGCTTGAGCCAGCTTTTCCTAGGGGAAATGCTAAGCTGTATTTCTCCCCAGCCTATTTTAACACATCTCCCCATAATAGAGAGCCCAGGGAGTTAAAATAGGCTTCACAGCATGATGCTGACATGACTGTGGAACTTAGCTATGCTACAGGAATAAAATAAAGAACCTCATATTTTCCAGCACCTCTCAACTGATAGCTATCCATCTTTCTTTTGACTGTATTTGTTCTCAGCCATTCAGTGGTCATAGAAAACCACCTACTTTGAAATATAGTTATCTTAAGTATATTTATTAAATTTTTGCAAAGAGCAAAAGTTGCAGCTGAAATTATGTCTTGTTATAATACATGCAATGCCTTATATGCATGTAGAAATAACAAGTTAATGAGAACTTGTAAATTCCTATGATTGAAAATGACAGAGAAGTTTGCCTGTTAAGATGTGGTAGGAGCTCACCAAGGCCAGCTGATCTGTGACTGAAAAAGCAAGGGATAAAACCAAACTCTCTGAACATGGTGGACAATAAGGGCTGATGAGAAGCCAAGGACAATGGCACAGGGTTTTGATCCTACTTCATGTTCTGGCTTTGTGGGAGCCTAATCAGTTTGGATGTTCCCTTCCTAGACCTGGATGGAATGGGGAGGACCTTGGATTTTCCACGGGGCAGGGAACCCTGACTGCTCTTCGGACTGGAGAGAGGAGGAGAAAAATGGGGGAGGGGAGAGGGGAGGGAGGAGGGGGAGAGAAATGGGAGGCTGGGAGAAGGTGGAAATTTTTTAAATTTTTTTTTCTTTTCAATAAAAAAAAGATGTGGTGGGAATATTTTTCTGTGTTTCTCCTCCAATTATTTACTACTATTATCTAAAAATCTACACGCGAGCCAGTAACTTAGAAAAATTAAATGAAATAATAAATTCTGAGAAATTATGGCACGTGCAATTTGAGTTAAATAGAGTCACAATGCAAAAGGCAGTCACATTCTTCACCAATATAGCAAAAGATGGTTGGTCTCAAGACCACATACTAACATTCTTCTCCCCGGAACCTTTTGATCTAGGCACCCACAGTTCAAATCATTGTCATCCATGCTCCTACTAGAATGACCTGTGATGCAGCACTTCAAGCATTGAACTGCTTTTCTAAGTCACAGTTTCAAGGACAATATTCCTTCAAACAAAAACATGGTCAGTTCTATCAAATAAATGCCCTAGTCCCTGGTGTCCCAGCTTCTGTCCTAGTTAGGGTTTCTATTGCTGTGAAGAGACCCCCATGGTCATAGCAACTCTTTTTTTAATTAATTAATTAATTTATTTATTTATTTATTAAAGATTTCTGTCTCTTCCCCACCACCACCTCCCCTTTCCCTCCCCCTCCCCCAATCAAGTCCCCCTTCCTCGTCAGCCCAAAGAGCAATCAGGGTTCCCGAAATAAAACGTTTAACTGGGTAATTTACAGTTCAGAAGATCAGTCTATTATTATCATGGTAGAACATGGCCTGTAGGCAGACATGGTGCTGGAGAGTTAACTGAGAGTTCTACACATCTTGCACAGTGATAACAAGAAGTAGTCTATCTCATTGGGCATCATTGATCATATATGAGCCCTTAAAATCCTACTTGCACAATGATACACTTTCTCCAACAAAGCTACACTTACTCTAACAAGGCCACACCTCCTAATAAAACCACTCTCTTTGGGAGTCATTTTCCTTCAAACTGCCATATGTCTGTGATCAAACTCAGGTCATCTGGTCTGTCAGCAAAGGAGGTCTGTCACCCACTGAGGCTCCTTACTAACCCAATCTACTTGTTTGTATACACACATACACATTTATACATAAGTATATTTATATATGTGTGCATGTGTATATAGTGCATGTTATTTAATTTACAAATTAAAAATAACCTTTTTTTCTGGAAACCATGACATTAGAGGTGAATTTGTTGATTCATACAGTGATTTTTCATAATTAAAAGAATTATAAAATTTTGTCCTTTTTAAGCCACATAGTTTGCCATAATTACTTTCAGCCATCACAGGAAAGCAATGTTTCTTCTGAGGCACCTTCCCTTCCTCTATCCTCTCCATCTTTTCTCATGTGATTTTGTTTTAAGCAACCTCACTGACATAAAATTTATGCACCATAACAATGACCATATTAAGTCTCCAATTCAGTGGGTTTCAGTAAGTTTACTGGACACAATAAAGCATTGCCATAAATCACATTTAGACCCCTCTCACTCTAGAGTTACTGGGAGTAACTCTAAATACTGAGAGTATTTAGAGTTAATCTACATCTCAACCCAACACCCCATAACCATGGACCACCTTTCAATCTCATTGTATCTACCTTTTCTGGTTATAGCACATAAACATAGTCATATAATAATTGGTCTTTCAAGTGTGGCTTCTTTCCTGATAATGTTTTTAGGCTCTTCTATTTGATTGAACAACACAGAAACTTTTTCCTTTCTATTATCACACATGTCCATTGTATGTGGATAATTATCTCCTAATTACTAGCAGAGAAGGAAGATTATCTGATTGCCTGGTTCATGTATCTATACTTACCCATGCCTGTACCTGGAAAACTGTAGGCATTTCATGAGCATCACTGACAGTGTACTGTTTTCATGACCCAGCCAGCAGGTGCTGCCAGAACTGAAATGATTCTTGGCCATGTGGCCTCTACATCGACATCAGCATCATGCTCTTTTTTTCACCTACTTTCCATTGTCTTCCATTCTTTCTTCAGTTGATCTTACTATTGCCAGTTTTCCTTCTTCACCGCTTTCTCAGTTACATTTTTTATACATACTTAAGGTAAGGACAATGTGACTCACAAAGTTAAGAGAAGTTGTTTATATTAAACCCAGTGTCTTTGTCTGGTCTATTTGATGCAACACAGTCCAAATATAACCAGAGAATACTAATGGCGAACATGCAAGGAGAATGAAAATCCTTAGTCTCAAGAGCTCTAAGTATTTAAGAAGAGAAAAATAAGACTGTGAAAAGTTAAATTCTCTGAGTGGTTCCAACATTTGGCTTTGAATTCTAACAATCAGAAAAGAATATTGGTGTGTGGTTTCCTGGAGCCCTGAATGAATATGTCTTTTAAGGATGTAGTTTCCCTTTCGCAGCATTTTGTAATCACTCATGCTGGTATGAACATCAAATAACAGCCCATGGTGCTTCCTGAAATGTAAAAGAATTTGAAAGAAATAAAACCCACAAACCCACACCATGAAGTTTTGATCAATTCAGTCTCAGTCAAGTGCCACAGGTGGGATCAGCGATTCAAGGGACCCTCTCCTCAAGAGACTGAAGAAAGTGACTCTTCTCTGTGGGCTTTCACAGCTTTTCAGTCCACACAATGGTAACACCCAGCAAGTATGAAAGCAAAACTTCCCTAAATATGTAGCAGAACACCGAAATGAGAAAAGGGAAACAGGCTGAGAGACATCGAAGACTACTGTAGAATTTAGGTTAAAATGGGACACTTGCCTCTGACGGGTCTGCGTTTAAAATAGGCAATTGATTTTCAGTTAAGCAACCGAATGAGGGGCACAGAGTGACACAGGTGCTCTAAACTCTGTTGGCAGTCCTTTCTCACCACTTTTCTCGTAAAGGCACCTGAATGCCCTGTGAATAGAAGGTGCATAGGATTTAGGCATGCTGTGTTCTGAGAAGCCCAGTGTAACTTTATTTATTTTTTTCCTTCTGTTTTCCCTGGGAACAAAACAAACAAACAAACAAAGGAGTGCTTCCATGAAGGTAGGATGTATCTCAGAAAAAAAACTTGTGTGAGCAGGCGTAGACAATTCTTTGAGCCTGGCAATATGTAATGAGTGAACTACATTCTAGGATATAAAAAATGACACGTGTGAATTAATTTCTGATACTGGCTTCATTTACATTAGATTGCCAGTGATCTGTCATTTTAAATTGTCTATGAAAAATTACTTTGCTCTATGATCCATTTCAAATGAGGAGCTTTAAGCAGGCCATACCATGCTCAAAAGTAATTTTTAGTTATTTTTATCCTGCTAGTGTGAGCCCTTCTAAAGCAGGAGCAATGCCCTTTTTCCTTCTCTAATTTTCTCTGTATATGAAGAAGTGCCTAATATACATTGGGCTTTCAAAATTTAGTTTTTGTGATTGAATGAATTGAATAATAATAACAAATAACATTATAATAGATTCTTTATTTCACAAGAATTTTGTTTCTACATCATTAAAACTAAAACGTAGCATCTGATGCTTCCTCACCAAATGTGCTATCGTATGTGTTAAACATCTTTTTACATGGTAAGGAAATACTGATAATGGTCAGATTATCAGTATTTGCCTCATGGTTTTGAAAGTTGGGCCAATAGTCGACTGGTTTTGTGGCTTTGGGGATGTCATAGTTCTTCATATCATAGCAAAGAACATGTAGCAGAGGATTCTGTGCCTCTCGTGGCAACTGGGAAATAAAGAGGTAAAAGAAGAGGTTCAGTGAGATGACTTTGTATCGAATAACATTCATGCAAAGCCTGACAGCTTGAGCTCAATTCCAGAACCACGTGAATGTGGAATGAGAGAACTGATACCATTAACCTGTCTTCTGACCTCCATGCAGTCTAAGCATCACACACAAATACCATATATACACAATAATAACAACAAATAATATTTATAACAATTAAATATACAAAGAAGGAAAGCTAAATTTCATACTTGTCTTTGATGGCATACCGCCATGATCCAGCTTCCTTCAAGCAGACCCTACGACCTCCGAAAGTCCCCACTACATACTGATGATGTCATAAGATGTGGACCAGCCCTTTACTATGTGGGTTCTTGAGAGGCATTTAAAAATGCAAAGCCTTGCATGATTTAACCCAAGCAATAATGAGATACAGGAATGGGAAGTCAGTTAATCCAGCTATTTAATTCTGGGCACAACACTGAAATAAAGCGATATCTAGTCTCTGCTTAAATGCTGAAGGTTATTAGGAGATTCCACACCTCATGGGAAGTCAACATATTTGGTTGGCTTTCATTCTTAAAAAGATTTACCATGATGGAACTCAAATATAACTGTTTAATGGATACCACTACAGTTTTCTCAGAGATAGTATACATAATACACTATTAAATGATTATTTTGTTGCATTTGTATTTTAACAAAGACTCCAACAACCAAGAATAAGATAGCTGTTGTAGATGACGCTCATATTCTAAATAAGGTGCTACATGTCTGTTCTGGTTCCATTTGAAGTATGCTCAAGGGTTCTTCTGTTATGATCAGGTCCTTAGATATTCTGCTTACGGAGTTATGTTACTAGGGTGTGTCCTCACAAGGGACCTCGAGGCCCTGATTCCTTATTATTTCTTTGCTTACCAGCTGCCATGATGTAAACATCTCTGCTCTACATGCTCTCTGCCATGATAGTCTGCCTTGATTAGATCAAAAGTGGCAGAGCCAAGAAACCATATACTAGCGCTTCTCAAGCCATGAGCTATGGTTATTCCTTCCTCCATTTAAGGTGATTTTTCCAAGGCATTTTGTCACAGCAAAAATAGTACCATTATCTATTTGCATTGTAGAACTTTAGCCCAAACAAATTGTATTATATTTTATTTTATTTTCACCTTGACCCATTTTGCACAGTGTATCTGAGTAAACAAATGCTGAGTACATGACTCTGGACACACTGCCCAGAGTGTAGCACCTTGCAACTTAAGAGACTAAAAACAGGAGGGGAATCCTCTTAATATCTATTATACCTTCTCTCCTGAAACTGGCCTCAAAACTTATAAAAGAGTTCCGTTTTACATTCTCCTAAAGTAGGCACAAGATCTCCTTTAGTCATAAAGAAAAATAAGTTATGAAAGATACAGGAAAATAGGTGCAACTAGAAAATTCTAGGTGATGCAGCCTAGGCTCCAAAAGGCAATATCACGTGTGCTCTTCAACCTGCAGATTTTAGCTTCTGAGTTTCAAATATGTGTATCCCGGTGGGAGTGGGAATGGGTAGAAGCCAAGAAACAAGAAGGAAACCTATGAGCTAAGAAAACAAAAAAGATATTAAGGGAAAAGGGTAAAGAAGGTAATAAAACACGTGTGATACGGAAAATAGAATATAGAAGGCAGAGGTGTCACAGGAGATGGGTGGGGGCATATAAGAGAACTCAAGAACAATGGCAATGGGTTTTTGAGCCTACTGCACGTATTGGCTTTGTAGGAGACTAGGCAGTTTGGATGCTCACCTTACTAGACCTGGATGGAGATGGGTGGTCCTTGGACTTCCCACAGGGCAGGGAACCCTGATGGCTCTTTGGGCTGACGAGGGAGGGGGACTTGATTGGGGGAGGGGGAGGGGAAGGGGAGGCAGTGGCGGGGAAGAGACAGAAATCTTAAATAAATAAATAAATAAATAAATAAATAAATAAATAAATAAATAAATAAAAGAGTTTCACCTGAGAAGTATCCACTGTGTACACTGGATAGGAACAACTTTATGCTTGCAGTCACGTGGATCCACAGAGGACTCTTGGCTGACTTTTCTAAGTTCTCCATGTCTTTAGCATGAGCTCATACCCACGTGTTAAGTCCCATCGCAATACAGCGGCTCAGTTCTTTACTGATGTTGACTCTAGTCCTCTCCACGTCATTTCTTGTTGCTTCCAATCATCGGCTTCTAGGTGACGAGTTCTATGACGGTGTCTGTCAAATCTGTTTCCTTGTTGGTTGTGAGTTCTGTGGGTTGGAAGGAGTTTTGTAAGTGGTATCATGATGAGGAGAATTAAATACAACCTGCATAAAGATTCTGCACAAATAAAGTAAACAGAGAAATCACATAATCTTAGCAAGAAAAGACTCTGGTCATCATCTTACCACCTGGTGCCTCGTGGACCTTCATGGAGGAAGGATAATGTCACTGCTGAAAGAACACAGAGAGAACAACCAAATGTGTAGATTATTTTACCTTTTTGAAAAATTTTTATTTAGTAGTCTGTTGTAAGAATTTTTCCAGATCACAATAAATAAAACGATTGAAGACATTACTGTCAGTGGACATTTAGTTTTTATGCAATTCTCTCCTGCTTTAAAAGAACATCAGTTTCAATAAGCTCTAGTTGTGAATATTAATTAAACAGATTTTATCTTTGAAAAAAAAATATGAAGAACTGGCCTGTTTTGTAGTCCAGGCTTCAAGAGAAAGAATAGCGTTGGTGGTCTAGCAATTGGCTATGTTTGCCTTTTCTCTATTACACTTTTATACACATACACTGAACTGGCCTCGCAATTTTTATTGTGTTTTGCCCCTTTCATTAGAAACACCATGACTAAGGTTTAACTAAAGTAGCTTCCGGCTGCACTAGGCAAAGTTGAATTGACTTTGCACAGCTTGGCTTCTTCAAGTCTTTGGATAATTAGCCATGAACAGCTAGTTCCTGGGGCTTAGGGCCATCAGGCTATTTTTAAAGGTACTCATGTGTCAAAAGAAAACACCATGGGGCAGAGCCCATGCATTGCTTTCTACCATTTTGTGTTTCCCCAGGCTTTCAAAACTATGCACCAAATCTGTCTTCTATTGAAATACTTTCTAAGGATAATCCTGCTACCTATGGTATTTTGTGTACCTTGAATGCAACTAATCTGGAAGCTTGCGTATATCTGTGCATGCTTTCTTTCTCTTGCCTTGTTTATTGCTGTCATTTTTATTCTGCACCTTTCACCACCCCTCCTTATACTGGATGCTTTATTTATTACTCTGTTGTTAGGTCTCATGGAAAGGGTTTGGCTAAATAAAACTGAGGGTGGGACAGGGTCATTGGTTTCAAAAACAGTCACATTTAAAAGATAAGTCCTAACTTTCATTTTATTACATAACTAAATATTCTTGGAAACAAATAATAAATATATGAATAACTGCTGGATGGACATATATTGTATATGTTGTGGGGTATAGGTTTTGGAGAAGAACCCTCCAGAAATTTATTCCTGCATATTTATATCTAAACTGTTCTTAGAGTTACAAGCTTTGTGTTGTCATTCTCATATTTGACATCTATGTTTCTTTTCTTACTCTCTACCTCTCACTCATGCCTTGAATAGGTCATTATTTTAAAATTTCTGTTGAAATAAAGAACACATAATTACATTGGTAGACCTCAACCATTCTCAAACAATGGTCTAGCCTCAAAGCAAACAAAACGCAAAACTTTACCTTAACCACCAGGTGGTGGTGGCACATGCCTGTAATCCCAGCCCTCAGGAGGCAGAGGCAGGTAAATCTCTGTGAGTTCGAGGCCAAACTGGTCTACAGTGAGTTCCAGGATAGCCAGAGCTGTTACACATAGAAATCCTGTCTCCAAAAACAAAGAAAAAAACAAACACACACACAATTGACATAGGTATGTGCATGCGCACACACATGCATACACACACACACAGACACACACACACGAAACCTCTTTTGAGTGTGTTACTTACCAAGGAAAAATTTGGGAATGGGACAAGGCCTTATCGTAGCAATGGTAAGAAGGGAGTGTTTCTAGCAATGAGGGTCACTGCTTTGATAACAAGGGAAGTCTGCCTAGACTTTGAACTAACATCTTTAAGACACTGAGGGAAAGCATGTTGATATACACTTGGGGTGGGGTGACCACTCTGGGCAGGTTTTTGGAAGAGAAACATTTAACCAGGCTGTGTTTGTAAAACATCAAGGCTTAGAAACCCAAATGCCGCAGGTTTCCTCCCCATGGATAGCGTCGGTTCTCCCGCTGCACCAATCTTTGCAATAGAACTCCCTCCCAAGGCCTGCGGTTATTCCAAGTGAAACTAAAAATGTAAAGGTTTTCCAATAACAACAAAAAAATGGTGTTCTGCTTATTTTATCTAATAAGTATGCTATCATACCCTGCCATATGTTCTTTTCCTATATTCTTTCATCAATGCAACCACCAGCTGATCTTGGAATGCGCAGAACTTGGCTTCTCTGTCTTCTGACTGCCTCCCTCTACTCACCTCCAAATTTTCAATTGCCATAAGTCAACTGGGGTATTTACTGAGAGAGAAAAAAAGCTCATTGTCCATTTTCACTTTTTTCACTTCAGGAGAGGTGTCATGTGTTACTCATTTCTGTCTCCAGAGCCTATCATGGACCTAGTGCCCAAGAAATTCTTAATGCATCACATATGAGTAAAAATGAAAAAACTCGAGTGAGTGAATGGATGCATGTCCCTATGAAGAATTATGTGTAGCTTAGTGCTATCTCCCATACCAGAACAGTTATAAAAATAAATACACGAAGGTGATAATTTCAGCAAGCCTAGGCTGCTGAAACCCTGTGGAGTTGGATCTTTGTACTTTCTATCTGCCAAGAGAGGACCCAGCCATCAATGACTGTGAGGTTATAGTCTTAGCCTTACCTTCGTGGGCTTCTAAGCAAGGAGAAAGGACTTGGAATTTTGCCTTAAGCCAAGTTAAAAAAAAAAAAAGTGACTATAAGATGAATAGGCAAGGACATGTCTTTGCATAAATTGAAAAATTAGGACAAGGAAGAGATCCTCCTCTGTGCATACAGACATCGACTTGGGCAGCGTAGGGTGAATTACGGGGGAAGAGTTGGTGTTTTATGATCAGCACTGATTGCAATGACATTGAACTAGTGGCTTTGCTGTTATCATTGGGAAGTTTGTTTCTTTTGTCTTTTTCCCAAATCACAGTTATTTTTTTATATTTTTTATTTTTATTTTTTTCCATATATTTGTGACCTGCCACCAGCTGGAAATGGATGTTCTAGTGACAATCATGGAGTGATAGTGGTCAATGAGATAATTTCACAAAGTTTTGAGATAATATAGGTATCTCTAAGAAATTTTTATACCTTGCTGCTCTTGATTAATTTACCAAGTTAAACCCCACACCATTAACTGGCTTGGGCTCTTTGTACATGTTAGGTGTGAAACACTTAGCATTGTTCTAGGATATGGCAAAATCCACAACCACCATTCTGATTTGGGCATGCCTTTGTGTGTGTGTTTGTGTGTGTGTGTGTTTAACATGCAGAAAATTTATTACTGGAATATAGTAGTATAAAATGCTCTGACAACAATTTTAGTACTTGCTACCTATTTTCAGATTTTCTTCATTTGTTTACTGTCTGCTTATATGGAGTTGTAATCTCCAACAAGAAGCCGTGGCCTCTCACTTTATTTATTGTTTCAATATAGGGGACAATTACATATAGTTAGCTGGATGATAGCAGGGCAGTTGCTGGTGGAATCTGCTATGCATGCAGTTGCTACTTCAGGGAGTTGCTTTCTATTTCCTGCACCACTGCTTGGATGCTGTTTAAGAGACTTGCCTCCCCCCTCCCTTATTTATTGCTTCATTGGTCTAAAGCAGGAAAAATGCGTATGGAAATCGGTATGCAATAGCCTGTGAACTGCTATCACAGAAGGCAGAGAGAAGCTGCATAATAATTAGAAAATACCCAAGAAGGCACTGGGTTAGTTCTCAACAATTTGGTTAGTTGTGGGTGAAGAAATCCAGGTGAATATGTGTGCGATATTTTTAGAAATCACATTTTTTATCCCATTAAAGACATATCTTGTGAACACTCTTATTTGCTCATCATAATATGTTGCACATAATTTGATTTTCAGATATTTGACGGTCATTCCCTTGTGTACTCTAACATAAAGATCACTCTTAACAAGAACTTCTAAATAAAGTTTGCTTTCTTAAATATTATTTACAGAACATAAATGAATATAGTGTGAAATTTTTTTTAACATGGCCATAAGACAGTTTGTTCTGAGAACAGAATTGTTAAGTCATTCTTTCTTGAGGAATTGGGATACATCATTTAGTATTCCTATTTATCATATATATGTTTGTTTACTAACCCAGGAGGATTTAGTTTACAATCTATTTTTTAGGAGATGATATCAGTGTTTAAAGTTAGATACAGTGGTTTGTCATCTACTGTTTCTTCAATGAGTTTGGTCTCTTATGGACCATGTCATGATGAACAAGTAAGACTCTATGCAGAAATAATGTTCCTCATGCATTATGGTGATAATTTTTGCAAGATATCAGATGTAAAGCATTGATAATATCATCTACATTTCCTCATACACTGCAAAACACACTGCTGAGAACTGATCTTTCTGTTTGGACATTTGCTGCTTGGTAGTCTACTTTTTCTCTCATTTATGCTTCAGGCTGTCTATGCAAAGGAACGCTGTATCAAAAGCCTAATAGTACATGCCTCAGAGATCTCCTGGCTAAGTCGGAAGTCTGTCTTGGGAAGTGGCTGTCCTTCTTAAGAAGCCACAAGTGTAAGCGTGTGACTGTACCCATGCTGTGGTCACACAAGTAAATACCTTGCTCCTCTCTTTGATTTTTTTTTCCTGTATAGCTCTACCTTCTTGGCCTTTCTTTCCCTAGCTTTCTCCTTTAGATTGTGATCATATTTATCCTTAGCCTTCTGAATTATCTTGTTGACCTAGACTGCTATTCACCTTGACCTCTCAGATTTGGTCTCTACTGTCCTTTGGAGATGTTTCCAAATGCTTATAATTAGATGAAAGTTTTGAAGATAATATGACTTTCTGTTCTAATTCAATTATTTCTTTTTCTTCTTTAGAACATTTAATTCTGTTGGCCACTTCTGTTCTTAAAATTATAGAATATGTTGTGTGAATGAGTTGAAGAGTCATATAAATTATTTTAAAAAAACACTCACATTTGACATATGAGAAAAAGAAATCCAGAGAAATCAAATAATTGGCCAAAAGGTACAACTAGAAAATGAGACTACAGAACCCATGTGTCTTAATTAAAACAGAGGTTTTCCCTGTGCTTTTTCTGTTTTCATCCCCAAACTAGCCATGTGTGTGAGTGCATGTGTATACTCATGCTCATGTGTGGGATTTAAGTTAGTCTCAAATATCATTCCTTAGTCACAGTCCATCTTGTTGTTTGAGATGGTATTTCTATCTAGAACTGAGAATTGACCATTAATCTAGGTAAGTCAGCAAGTGAAGTGTTAGAATTCTTCTGTTTCTAGCCCCCCAATATGAGAATTATTAGTGAGCCCCAACGTCTTTGTTTTTAATGCAAGTACTGGAGCTCAAACTTGCATGCAAATACTTTACTGACTGAGCCATCTATCTTTTCCACATAACATTCATTTTTAAAAATATAAATTCTGTCCTCTGTGTCCTAACTTAAGACTTCTTTACATTGGGACTCTTCTGGGATTCACAATCCTATCTAGGGATGCTTTCTAGATCAAAATACAGAATTACAATATGTTATAATCACAAGCATTACAGAATCCCAGCTTTGAAAATCACTCACAAATTATCTAGTCTGCAGTGCTTTGTGGTTAAAAATCATCCCCAAGTTTGATTTTTTATTTGTATACTTGTTGCTTTACTTTCCTGAGTCTCTTGTATTTCTTCACTCAAGTGTCCTTCCAGATCAAGCAGAAAGTATCAATAGAACCTCAAATTCACCATTAGCCGAATTTCTCAATATATCTATTGCCCAGGTTCCTTTGGGTATTACAGTCTATAGACTCTCTGCACTAAACATAGGAACACTTTCTATCTGAACTTCTTTTACGGCTTAGCACAGGTAATTCTGCAGAAACACCTGACAGTCAACGCCTTAGCCCTGCTAAATAGTTATGCTAAATTGAGTAACTGCAAATCCAGTAGTTTAAGTTTGTTTCCATTATGACAATTTAGTATTTTTTTTTGGTGAATTATTGTGTCTACAATATAGGAAGAAGACTAGCTAGACACATCTAAGCTTTCAGCTCAGCATTCTAGTGCTCTCACACCAGTCTCTATGATGAAAGTTAAGGTCCTAAAGGAATCAACAGACACGTTCTGCTGCATTGCCCCTGTGTCTTGTCCCAGTTAGAACAAGAGAGTAACCTATTCAGTATGTGTTTGATGAATCCATGAAGAGATTTGCTCCATGTGCCAGCTTTGCCTTTGACCACTTGTACAACTTCAAAATATCATTTTCTGTCTCAGACTTCCTTTTCTTACTTACAAAATATGTTAAAGAATAGTACTTGCTATTTTCAGAATTATTGTAGGAACTGAGGTATTCCCGTAAAGTCTTGGCCATAACTTTTGTTAGCAGGGGGAGAAATACCAGTTTTTGTATGCTTTAATAGTATCACCAAGTAAAATGTTATAAAATACTTATCAATTAATAAAGCATCAATTCTATTCAATACCATAAATTACAAATTTGCAAAGCACCATTGCCACACCAACACACCATGGGAAGAAAATACAAATAAAGTTAATGGACATTATCTTTAAGGAACATAAATCAAATGTGTTTGTATTGTCCTGATCCTTTCCTTTTTCTCATAGAACCCAGGAGCACTTGACATTTATTATTTTGATTTCAGCTTCTCATTAGAAAAATATTATGTTTCAAAATTAATTCATTTCTCCTTCCCATTTCTTTTCCAGTTCATGTCTGTTTGGCAGCATCACAAAAACCACATCTCACAGGTGTTGTTTATTTTTAATTTCTTTTTATTATTGCAATGTATATAACTTTCCCTCAGCGGCCAGAAGACTTATCCTCACTTCTGTCCCCAAGAAGCTGAAACAGACCTAGACAGCACAGGACAAGCCTTCATTTCCAATAGCAACAGAAGGCAAATTTCCTGTGTTCTTAATGCTGAGCTGACCAAGCCTTTAATTCTACCTTAGAGGGGCCTTTTACCTGAAGCCAAGGCAGAGCAAGGAAAATATTCAGTAACGCACTTCTTTCTTATGTACCCGAACATCAGTCTGAAAACAGAAAGAAGTTAAACACTTTGTTCAATCATTTATTGAAATGAAAGTAGCACCCTGGAGCTGCAGGAACAGGGGGAGCTATTGCCAGGTTCAATTTATTTTTAGCGGTTGTGAATTGTCCATGAAAAAGACCCCAGTGTGCAGCCCTGTCCTGCTGACATTTCCACTAGGTAATGTACCCTTTGCTCCACTCCTTTTGAAAAACCCTCCAGTTATTTTGTGAGATAAACAACAGGCGCCTCAGCTTCAGTGCATTATTTTGCTTGGACTTAATGACCTGCTTGCTCCAACCGGATGTGTTCTCCTCCTGCTGCACAAAGGGAAATGTAAGAACAGCTCCGTGCTCAGAAAACTCTTTTCATGTGCTCAGTTTATGTGGTGTGGGAATGATTCTATGCATTTGCTTCTCAAACTTCTCCCTCTTAGATAGCTGAGAGATTCTGATGCTAGGCAGTATATCAGTGCGAGAGCTTAAAGGGACAGAGAAATACAATCTGCATGTCAACTGTTGCTCAATAGCTCTTATATAAATGATCATGACCTTTTTGAATTTATTTAACTGAGGACCCCAGCATATCTATGTGAAAATGAAGGAAATCATTATGTCTACATTTAGAAGAGAGAGATTACATAAGAATTGTCATAGCGTAATACAGTATATCTATGCTATGATAGTCACCTCCCAAAGTTACTTGTTCTGTTTTGGGGGATTCTGAAATTCTGAAGAGTGGCATTCTTTTTCATTTCCTGACATTGAAAGAGAAAACGGTTGAAATTTTGAATAACTGTGCGTGTGTATATATGGAGCATATTTTTCGTTTAAATGCAAAGTACACTAAACTATTAAACTTAAGATGCACTAGCTTTTCATAAAGCAAGTATTTCACAGGTTGACATATAACTATCCCTCACAGCATGGACTAGAAAGCTCTTGGTACATAGGAAGTCAGGACCCTTTCTAACCACTAATCTCTCTATCTACTCCAATGCTCTAATGGTCTCACTTCTAGATCTCTGCATTTTATTTGCTGGGTTTCAGCAGTGTGCAAACTGGAGTCCTCTGCAGAAGACATCTTACTGTTTCTACCTCTATTTAAGCTGTAAGTATGACATTCTGCTGATGTTTGAAGCAATAGATTAAGTTTATTGATGTTTACCATTTCTTTGTATCATTTACTTGTGCTAAATCTATTAGCCATTCAAGCTCCTATTTAATTCTAGATGTTTTATTCAATTTTATATGAGCATTTATTTACTTGATTTTATAAATTTATGCTCATATTCTATTTGGGTGTATGACTAGGGGTGAAATAAGGTATATATTCACTCATGGCAGATTCTTACAAACTTTTTCTAAGTTATAACAGCCACTAACTGTTTCATTAACATTATATTAAAATTCCCTTTGCTGCATAAATAATGTGTTAGTTGGGTTTTTAAATCACTCCAGTAGCTACATCTAGGTATTTTATCGGCAGTTTCAGAAGTATTTATTTTTTATTTTATGAGCATCTGGTTGCACATATGCAGTACCAGTTGAAGCTAGAAGAGAGTGTCAAGATCCCCTGAAACTGGACCTGTGAGTTGTTGGGTGGCACTCAGTGTGGGTGTTGGGACCTAAACCCTGGTCCTCTGCAATGGCAGCAATTGATCTTAACCACTGAGCAATCTCTCTAATCTGTTACTGATGATTTTAAAGTGTTGCAGACAAATTTTAATAGATCTATTAAAATACCTCGATTTCAACTTCCTATTTGAATGTCTTGCTTATTTTTTATTGCATTAGTCATCTTTTTTGGATTTTTATGTGCTCTACTACAGGCCCTGTTTTTATTTATGTGTTATGTGTGTTTGACTGCTCAAGGTCTAATTGGTCAATACATTCATGGTGGATTTTGATGTACAGATTCCTTAATCTTCTGACTTATTGCTTTTCCCATTTGTGCTAATACTTTTGTGACCCACTAAAATCCATTACTCTAGGTTGTTTCTAGGTTCTGGCTATTATGAATAATGCTGCTATGAACATAGTTAGCACAAGTCTTTGTGATATGATTGACCATCTTTTGGGCATATACCTAATAGCTGTATTGCTGGGTCTTGAAGTAGATTGTTTCCTAATTTTCTGAGAAATTGCCATACTGATTTCCAAAGCAGCTGCACAAGTTTGTATTTTCACCAGCAATGGAGAAATGTTCCCTTTACCCCACATCCTCTCCAGCATAAGTTGTCATCAATGTTTTTGATCTTGGCCATCCTAAAAGGTGGATGTTTTGATTTGCATTGAACATTTCTCTTTTAACCATTTGGGAATCCTCTGTTTGGAGTTATCTGTATAGGTCTGCACCCCATTTTCATAGCAACATTATTAATAATTGCCAGAACCTGAAAAGAATCTAGATGCCCCTCAACTGAAGAATGGATAAAGAAAATGTGATATATTTACACAATGGAGTACTATATAGCAATTAAAATAATAATGACATCTTGAAATTTACAGGCAAATGGAGAGGTCTAGAAAAATCATATTGAGTGAGGTAACCCCAAATCCAGAAGACAAATATAATATGTACTCACTCATAAGTAGCTTTTATGCATAAAGCAAAAAAAAGCATACAGTACACAACCCCAGAAAACCTAGACAGCAAAGAGGACCCTAAAAGAGATATACATGGATCTACACAGGAAAGAGAAAAAGATAAGATCTCTTGAGTAAATTGGGAGCATGAGAGTCACGGGAGGAGGTAGGAGAGAGAGGAAGGGAATGGAGTGGAGAAAAGTGTAAAGTACAATAAACACAATAAAAAATCACTATTCACCTCAGTACTGTCAGGATACTTTCCCATTATATTCTATTCTACAATCTTTATTGTAGGAGAAGCCCAGCCCAATGGGGGCGTGTTCGCCTCTGGCTAATGTTTACGTATAAATCTGGCTGGCGTGAGCCCCACAGGTCCTTTTTTGTATTTCTTGCCCATCGCTGGATCCCTGGTGTTGTAAGCTATCCCTTCATTAAAAGTTGCTGTTTCATATTAAGCTAGCCTGGTTATTATGCCGATTACACTTTATTTTTACTTTTACTATTTCTATCTGTTTCTCTAGAATAGATGTTTGTGTCTGCTGTGAAGGAGAAATGAAATGTAAATTTTTCCCATGTGAAAATCTAATTAAACTGAGCTAGATACCAATTATTGAAAAACAGGGTGCTACCTCATATCTGTACAGTGCTATTCTTTTTGTCTTGTTTTAATTGTCTGTAATTGGGACTATTATATTTTAAAATTATTTTTATTTTATGTGTATGGGTGTTTTGCCTCTGTGTGTGTGTGTTTGTGTGTGTGTGTGTGTGTGTGTATGTGTGAACCATACATGCGCCCAGTGGCTGAGGAGATCAAAAGAGGGTGTCAGACACTACAGAGGGTTGTGAGCCACCATGCAAGTGATGAGAACTGAACCTGGGACCTTTCCAAGAATTGTCGGTGCTTTTAACTACTGAGCCATTGCTCCAGATTCGGGATATTTCTTGATGTATGTCTTCCATTATATCAGTGCCATATTTTGTTAATGAATTAGACTCATAAGTTTTGTTCTCAATAGAATAAGTCTCAATACATCAGTTCTCCTTAAAGATCATCTTCAGTCTTTTTATCAACCTTGCACTTGACACAAATACTTGTAACAGTTTATAGTTAACAGATCTTCAAGCATATGCAAAAACAAACAACATACCAATCACATGTGCATCCATTACTTCACGTAAATGGTTATGGCCATTCTCAAAACTCTTATATGAACATCTATGCTCTACCACCCAGACATTATTTGCATGTAAATTCCATATGCCATGTAATTTTATGTCTAATTACTTTTGAGTATATTTCTAAGAGAAACTTGATTATAGATACATGTACAAGAATGGATTCCCCTGAGAAACTTCTTTGATGCCAGAAATTTTCTTAGTGTTCAGTCTAATGATTGTATGTTTTTTAAACATCATTTCTTCCATATGTTTGAATTATAATCTAATGAGTTTGCTATAATTAGTTGGTGGAGTGCTTATTTGTTTTTTCTCATTTTTATTAGTTTTTTTTTTGAGATTTTCATACAGTTTGTTTTGACCACATTCACTGCCCCTCCCTCATGCCAGATCTATAATCCTTTCCACATCCACCCAACTTTGTGTCCTCTGTTTTCAAAATCCTATAAGTACAGCTGGTGCTGCCCGTATACTGTTGAATGTGTGGTCTTCGACTAGAAGAGTCAACCCACCAGGGGCTGCACATTAATAATATACTTTCCTTCTCCGAACAGCTATCAGTTTTCAATAACTGTTTGGCTTGGAGGTACTTCATGCCTACCCCTGCTCTCCGTGCTTGGGATTTTCTCACTTGAACTTGCCAGGTCTTGTGCCATTCAGTTACTGTGAATTCATCCACACGTGCAATTTACCCTGGTTGGTTCCCCCAAACACTGTTTCCTTGTTGTCGTCTAACTGCTTGTGGCTTTTACATCCTTTCCAGCTATGTTTTCACAAATATGTCTGAGCCTTGGAAGGAACGGATGTGATAAAGATGTCCCATTTAAGACTGAGCCTACCACAGTTTCTCATTCTCTACACCTTGACCAATTGTGATTATCTTTGTTAATCACCATCTATTTCAAATGGACGCTTCTCTAATGAGGGTTCAGAGATTAATTAATCTATGGGTATAATAATAAGTCCTTAGGAGCTGGTTTAATATGATGGCCATCCAGCAGAATAGTATTGCAGTTTCTCATATCGGTCCTACCACGCATCTACCCACAGGTTTATAGTTCTAACAATAGTGTCAGGTATGCGTTCCATATTATCCTTTCTAATTGTCTGGCTTACTGTAAGAAACATTATGTCTGAAGAGTGTTTATTGATTAAAAATCAATTTTAACAAGATATAAAACCTTTTAAAGCTCTCATTATTAAGTTACTTTACCTGTTTTTTGTATATGAATATGTCATTGTTTTTATCTACTAAGAAAACGTACATTTGAGTTGACATTCCTGTCTCATTATTTTGGTTACATATAATTAACCTAGAAAGGTTTGATTTCTCTTTGATTTTCATCGCTCTTTCTGAATCTTTGGTTTGATGAACAGGGAAGCTCTGAACATGTTAAGTGAGGTAAAACTTGGAAAGCACCGTACATACATACTTGTTTTTAGTCTTTACTTTTGTAAAGTGAGCAAACTAATCTTTGGCATGGTCCAAGGGCAAGTCTGGAAAACTCTAAAAACAGGCTAATGGCAAAGAATGTTTATTAGATTCCAACATGAAATTGAAAAAATAGTATGAAAAAGTATAAAAGATGTGAGGATAAGTTGTAGGTAAATAAATAAGAAGCTTGGTTAACTAAACATGTAAAAAAAGTTTGAGATCTCTAGTTTTTGTTTGTTTGTTCATTTGTTTGTTTTGGTTGTTGTTCTCCAGAAATAAATATTACCTTCATTGAAAATTTAATTATTCATCCTCTAAATTAAGCTACAAACACTGTTCTTAGTGAAAAAATACAATAATATTTTCTTCTCAAAGTCATTACCAACATTTTAAACTAAGATGGATAAACTTCACTCACATTCAAACTTTTTAGAGTTTACTAAACTAATTATCTTTGCTTTTACTGTTCCACAGAGATAATTTTACCTTAGACACAACCACTCTATTTTTTCTTTAGTAAGAAAAATTAAAATTATTTATCAATTTAATTTTCATTCTTACGTACTTGGGGTTTTTGCGACAGCGACTGGTGGGCCAGGTTGGCCTTGAACTCGATAGGCAGCTGAAGAGGCTGGCAACTTCTGACCCTCCTTCTGCCACTACTCACGTGGGTCACTACATGTGATTGATTTTTAATTTACTTTCCCCTGTTTTCTTTTAATTTTTTGATACTGGGTCTTAATTGGTCAAGGCAACCTCAAACCTGCTACAGAACCAAGGATATCTTTTAACTCCTGATGGACCCTGTGCTTACTGCCCAAGTGCCTTGTGTCACCTGCTACTCCGCTTCTCTTGTTGCATTTAAATGTATTTCCCAACTACTTTAAAAAACAATTTATCAATACATAATATCTACAGTTTTAATCAACAGGCATGAGGAAGGGAGAAAGGTGGGCAATAGAAACCTCTAGGCCATGTTTGAGCGCAGATTAGAGTCTCAAATTTTCATTGAAACCTGTTTTTATACAGTAAGCTTGTGCTGACAATCAATGTTGTCTGTAAAATATGGCAGAAAATTGTATTGGTATGTATAAAATTATTAAACAAGCCATGAAAATCTAAAACATTAAAATTAGCCATCTATTAAGCTATCACTTATAATCACTTGAAATAAAACTATTGTTTGATCATTTTTACACTTACTACAAACAATGCAAGCTAATTTGAACAATTAACTATAGTACTTTTAGTTAGCGAACATTAATTGTTAATTGCTTTTAATTAGAAAATACACTCAAAAATTTGAAAATATAGTTCATATTGTATCTATTATAAAACCTCAATATTCTAAAACAAGTAATGCTGAAAGATTTGTATAAGGTAGAAATATTGCCCAATTTTTCTTGGTTTTATAGCCAATTAAAATACATTTCTAATTTTGCTTAAATTGCTGAATTCTCTTTTGTTCCACCTCTGTGTGGCTAATTTGGTCTCAGCTTGTGTTCCTGTTTTTTTTTTTTTTTTTTTTTTTTTTTTTTTTTTTTTTTTTTTTTT
>NW_026067953.1:3290750-3301406 GCF_014885135.2 Alexandromys fortis | reverse complement strand
ATGTGTACATATATATATATATATATATAATTTAATCATTTGCTAAACTAACTAAGTTCATTTCATACAAAGGAAGTTATGAGAACTGGTCTGTGATGAACCTTATTAAACTTTTAAGAAAATGGAGAAAGTAAAACAAGAACTCGAGTGTTCTTTACTCACTTTTATAAAACAGCTTTAATGAGAAATAATTCTATTGATATTGTAGCAGTTTTCAAATTATAATTTCAGTATGCTTGCCCTAATAGTATACATAAAGTAAAATACACATAGTTTAAGTTTACAGTTTGGAATGCGCTAATGTGTTCCTAAATCATGAGTCCACTCACACCCTCAGGCTAATCCTCACATTCCCTACTGCTCGTCTACCACTTAACTATCTTCTTTTGAAGGCAGCAGCAGTTCTCTCTCCAGACTCATTTGAAGTATAAAAATTAAAACCTTAACATATTGGGAATGTGAAAATGATGTTGAGAAGTTTATCTGTGTTTTCTCTTTTCTGCTTTATAGTTTATATGTTTCTTCACAGACAGTTCTATCTGAAGAGAGAACTAGAGAATGAACATATTTTTAACTTGACTGCTCCCTGCTCTGCATTGCAATTCAGCAAAAAGACAACATGAGAGAAATGCAAAGGAAGTTCCAGCAGGACTATAAAGCAAGGGTGGTCATCTACAGCTGCTTGATGTCACGCACTCACACCTTACTAGGAGTGGAAAGTATGATATGTGGGAACTCAACCCCCATATAATAAAATAAGCCTACCTTCTGTGGGTCCTTCAGAGAGACCAGTGTCTATCTTAAACGAAATTGTTAGACCTAAAATACTTTGTTCCCTGAAGACCATTTCAGACTTTGTTTCCTTTGTTTTCCATCAAGCTATAAGCTGAGTCCTTAGCTCAACTCTTGCTTCTTGTTTTTCTTTTCCTATCAAATCCTCATATGGACATGACTGACCTAGTTCAACACATTTGTGAAATATAGGCTCTCAGACCTTTTCAAATGTGAGTAACTTGGGCATCTTTCTGAAGGCCAGGAGTGGATTCTACTTCTCTGGGCTGGAGTTTCAGAGTCAATATTCCTAGGGAGCCATCATCTGATGTAAGAGGCAGCATGTTCGTTTCCCAGCCACCAGGCAGCTCAGACCCAAAATAACCATAAAGAAACTGTACTAATTAAGTCGCTGCTTAGCCCATTAGCTCTAGCTTCTTATTGGCTAACTCTTATATATGAATTTAGCCCATCTCCATTAACCTGTGCATCACCACAAGGTCATGGCCGATCAGCAAAGTTTCAGCATGTCTCTCTATGGCAGTGGCTCCATGGTTTCTCTCCGACTCCACCTCCTTTCTCCCAGCATTCAGCTTTTTTTCCCCCTCCTACCTCTATTTCCTGCTCAGCCCCCAAACAGTTTATTAACCAATGATATTCACAGCATACAGAGGGCAATTCCACATCAATCATTTGCTTTTGCTGCTACTACACAGACTGCACTTTCAGGGGGAAGGTTTGAATGGATTTCCAACTTAGGATGTCTCCAAAGCCCCTTGGGTTTGGAAGGGAGAATATATAAATTTGTGGTAATGTGTCCAGTTGTGCTAAATTTTAGACCCTCTACTCAAGAAGAGTCTGGTAGTCATCACCATTGAAAGCTTTTCCTATGTGAAATTCTCTGGCATCAAAGATGCTATGAAAGGTAACAAGTCTTAGGACATTTACTGTCCAATCAGAAAGCAGATTTGACTGTGGATGTGGTCCTAAGACTGGGCTCTCCTGGGTTTTGTGTTTTAGTTTCTGAATATGAGGAGTTAGGTATTTCTTGGGATAGGATTTGGGGAGAGCAAAGTAGAATAATGGCATTCATACTCAAAATGGGGAAACATAGAAGCTGTTATTTATGAATTTTTATTGCTATATTTTTCCTTTTAATTTAGAGGTTAGAGCTGCTCTTTGCTTTCTGAAAAGCTGTCAATTTACAGTGTTGAAACAACTCAACAATAACTGAAATGATAGTTTACAGCCTTGTGTAGACAAGGTTCCCCTGAAGAGCTTTTTAAGAAGATATTTATAATCTCGTCAATGAAATACTTGATCAGTAGTTACGGGTCAAGGCCCAGGAACCAACATTTTAGACAAATCCCTTAGATAATTTTGCTTTGGTTTTGGTTTTATGTAGTTTTTTATGGCATCACTTTATACAACCAAAACTGTCCTGAAATTCGGTATATAGACTTGCCTAGAACTTTCCACCTTGTGCACCTAAGTATTGAGATTACAGATATGCATGTCCCTTCACCTTAGTTCTTGAGATTATTTTGATTTGCACTGTCCATGACCAGAATGCTCAAGAGTCTTGAGGGACTGCTCCTTTGGAATAACTTTATTACAGTTGGATATTCATGTTTTCAGTCAATTTAAAATTCAATTATCTGTAAAATAATGGAAATCAATTGAAAAAAATAATCTCAGCTTTCTTCATTCCACCCCACCATCAATAATGTAGAATTGGAATAGATTTTTTTTCACTATATATAAGATAACTAAGTATTCCTTCTTTCAATTTTTGCTTTTTAGTTTCTTCCCTGGCATGCAATGACCTAAACAAGTGTTATTTTCTCAGTATGTGAAAAAAAAAACAAAAATTTTCTGGAAATCTTAAAGCTGCGAATGACTTATGGACATTTACTTTAATCCCATAAATGCTTTTTGTTTTCAAACTGGAATCTGAGTATCTTCTGCCTTTGAGTGAATCATTTCTCTTTCAGCTGTGTGTGTGGGTCTCCAATCCCGTTAACAATTTGGGATTACATTGTAATCTATCATATGACATTTAGGAATTGACTGAATTAATTTCCCTGTCAAAATAAAAAACTTTATACATTTATTCACCACTCATTTTTAAGATTCTCTATAAATTTGATTGGGAAAACTGTTGCATCACTATAAATGGGTGAAACTGTTTCAAAAAATTGGTAAAGCTAGTTTATTCTTTCACTTGGAATAGGATCTATGATGTGGAGCCTGTAAACGTGCAGATTTAGCAAATACTATAGGAGAATTTTATACGTGCAAGGGATGATTAGGGATTCTTAACCTGGCCCTGTGCACTATTGCTTTCAGATCTCCTATCCCTTTCTCTGTTTGCCCCAGAAATGCCTGTGAATAAAGTTGCCAAATGTAGTTGTATGTTTTATTGGTGAAAAAATATATTTATGCTGTTTTCTAAAGAACAGAAAGCCAGATCTTCATCAAAAAGTTGGTTACTGTAAGGGTGAGATGGTAGGAGTCTGTTAAGGTGAGACATGTCTTAGGTGGATCTTAGGTAGCACAATTCTGGTCTAAGAGACTTCACAATATTCTTGATTGAGTCAGGCCATGGCATTCTGATAGAAATGATGGGGAATGAGAAGCACTTGTGATAAAACTTACTTAGTGGGTTTCTTGATACCACTGGACAATGTAGACATGAAGAAAGAAACCAGAAGTCAGGGCTTCATTGCTAAGAGTTCAGGAGAGGTGGAGTAGTATTTTGTCAAGACAAAGTACTTCCCATCATCACTGTCATCCACCCTCTTCCTCAGTGAACCACGTGGCTTTAACAATTGGCATACCACAAGTTGACAGATGGGAGATTTTTTTTTCCACTTTACTTCTTTATACAAATCCAAAGAACATAAAATGGACATATAATAGGGTCTCAGAGCTGAAGAAAATACAACTTTGTTTGATTCCAAAATGTTTTTGGCATCCATATGCCATTCTCCTTCTCTTTTAAGGACGCCAGACCATGTTTGACACTACAAGTGAGTTGCTAATTGTTCTCGGGGCAAAATGCCTCCCAGTATTCTCTCTTACTTGGTCCATTCCGCCTTGATTTTAAAAGTGGCTTCATACCTACCCTGTCCTGTGCCTACCAGCTCTTCCATTTAATTAATTATATTAAATCTTACAGAAGGTAGTCTGTATTCCAATAGATTTTCCATCCTTGTAAAAGTTTATAATTTTAAATGTTTTCATTTTAAACTCTGAGATGTTATCCTTAGTCCTGTTTATATGATATCAATATTGTATTTTTGGCTTTTTAAAAATTCTTAAATCACCTTATAATTTTTCTGGATCTCTGGTACCTTGTTTTGTCTGGGCATATTATAAATAGAAATCAACGGCTTTGTGATTAAAGTTGAAATGCTTCCAAACATCCCCAGAATATTCTAAATATTTTCATTTCATCTTATAGCAAGATCTCAAATGTTTTAACTACTTAGGATTTTCTCCAACTCTTTGTATTTTGTTGACTTATACACGTTTTACTTTCCTTTCCTACCTGTGTTTCCCGCTTATGTTGCCTGAAAGCTGCATTCATAGTCTAGAACAAAGAGACATACTTATTCTGTCCCTGGCAGAATGTCAGGCAGCTTTCAACAGGCTTAGAATTAATGACTCCTGGGCATAACTGGGGGATAGCAATAGACTCAGTAGCAAATGACTGTCATAAATTGTTAAAATTAAGTAATAACTCCACACATTGTTCTGAAGCTTGCGTTTTTAACAAAGGAATACTAACTTATGAAAAATCGAGAAAGGGTTGGTGCAAAGGTTCTTTCTTTAAGAAGAGGGTTTGCTTGTAGGCCTATGGATAAACTTGATCATCCAGACAGATTTTTAATAAGCATATTTAATAAGAGCAAGGTCAAATGCATAAAACAAAAACAAAACCTAGTGTATTCTGGTTTATGAAAAGCAAGGAGAGTCTGAGAACAAGTGGTTCACAGTGTCTCTGAACAAATGAACAAAAGATAACCCTCGCCCTGATTACAAAGAGATTATCAGCAATGTGGTGTTCTCTCTAACTAAAGATGCAACACTGGATGTTTTCAAGGTAATTGAATAAGTTTTGAAACTTTTTCGTCTGGAGGAGTGCAGATAGCAGCTGAAGGGTAGTAGGTCAATCAACTTTCCGTTAGTACAAAGACTGTTTTTAATCATATGGTTTAGGTTTTATACCAATATCCTTTCATAACTTCCTATCTAAAACTTACCTAACTCTCCTCTTAAAGGGCAGCCTATGAAATCTTGGAACTGTTTTAATTCCCAGGCTGTGTTGCCTTTTTGCTATAATTTTGAGGAATGAGAGGTCTACACTAGGAAGTATCTGGAGACTTTTGGAAGCCCTCTCAAGCAGAACAGTGTTTAATATAGTACCCTTTTTTACACATTAGATGTGCTGTCACGGCATAGGAAAATATTGCCCCTGAGAGGACATCCGAGCCAACTGCTCACCCACACAAAATTCCATGCAGGCCACAGCAATTCTTGATGTGTGGAATGGAAAACCTCCATCTTCATGGTAAAGGGCGAGTTTTGAATATTTAGTTTTAAGTCTAGAGAAAAAGTAATGGACAAATGATATTTAAGGGGAGAGTCAAAAAGCACCTCTTAGACCTAAGCCGTCTGCTTGCATCACCATCCGACTCTGCAACCGTTGACTTTTTCTCCTCGTCTCTGTTATCACCTCTTACCTCTTTGCTATCTATGCAAAGCCAGTAACTCCATGCCTTTGTACATCTTTTTGATCTGTCATATAGAAGCCTAGCTTTGAACATGCCAGTTCTGTTCAGGAAAGTCAACCAAGCTTCCAGGATTTTCACTGGGTTCCAAACCTTTTGTTTTCCACACAAAGAATTCCTCTCTGTCATGTTCTTAAGACCTGCCTTCTCTATTATGAATGATGACTCCATATGATTGGAAGATATCTCACTTGTCTGCACACTCAGCCTGCTCTTCAGCTGTTCACAATGCTTGTTTACTCTTAATTCCAGTTTGGAAAATAGACTCTGTAGTTCTTGTATATCATTGATATATGATGTTTCATTCTCTACCAACTATTTCCTTGAAATAGTCCCTCATTTAAACACCCAGTGTAGCCTCAACTATTGCATATGTACACTTGTGCATGTTTGTACATGTGTGTATGCATGTTCCTAATTTTGTGCTTGTAATTGTGAAAACCTTGTATCAAAGAGCATGTGTGAAAATCATCTTCCACTTTGGTGGGAAACAGAGTCTTTTGTTCATAGCTACACATGCAAAACTGGCCCTGGAGTACTTGGAAGCCTTTTATTTCCATGCGTCCTCTTGCCCTGCGAGGGCTGGGGTAACAGATACCCATGACTTTACCCAGCTTTATGCAGGTTCTGGGGATCTGAACTCAGGTACTCAATAATTGTGCAACAAGGACTTTATCTACTGAGTCACCTTTCCATGTGTGTTTTATTCATATTCTTTTATTTCTTTTACTTTTTTACCCATTACATAGTAAGACAAAAATTACCATAACTATTATGAACTGAGTGTTTCTCTAATATATTTGTATGCTTAAGCCTTCACTCTTAAGGTGACCTATTTAGGTGAGTAGCCATTAATAACATTACTAAGGTTAAGTGGGATCATCATAGGATTATGTTTCTGATCTGATAACAACAGATCTTTTCATAAGAGGCATCTGAAAAATCCCCTCTTTCTGTTATGTGAATGAACCATCAATAAGGGAGCTATTTAAAAAGAAGGAAGGGAGCCTCTACTGTACCCTGACCAAGTTGAGATCACAGTGTGTAGTCTCCAGAAACATGAAAAATTACATTTACATGGTTAAAACCAATCAATCTTCAGTAGTTTTCATGGAAGTCTCAACTAATTAAGGATTTTAATTAGTTTAAATGTATATATGTATGTTTTGAATAAATTAAATATTTAATATATATTTAAAGATTACATGTATATTTTAAATGTATATATGTATGTGTATATGTATATTTTAAATCCTTAATTCTATGCTTAAAATATCAAACTATCAAAAGCAGCAGCATGAACATATTAAGTCTGACCACTCAGGTATATTCTCACACACTGACCCAACCACAAAACTTCCTGTTAACTTTGAGGAGTCCTGTTAATTCTTAATGATACATTAGGGCCAATCTGACAAAATGTTGTTCTCTTTACCATTAAAAACCAAATGGATATTTTTATGCACAAAGCAAAAGAGAAAGAATGGCTAACACTTGGGCATATTATATAGGTATATGTAAGTATATATACTTTTACACACATAATATTTGTGATCAGAAGCATATGTTTAAGAGAATAATTCATTTTTTTCCAAATACTTGCAGTTTTGTTTGTTCTCATTCTTTCTCTTAAAGCTGTGATCCTAGTGAGGGAGGACATGACTAAAATACAAGCCTCCCTACATTTTTATTAAGTGTGTACTTGGGGTAGGTTTAATTAATGACAACTTAGCATGTGGGGGTTCAAGCTGGGTCACAGGATTTTCAGTCTTCCTGAAGTGGCTGGGAATCTATCCTGCCTGTTAAGACTCTTTTTCACAGTTCATCTGATTTTGCCACCCTCTTGTGGCTACCACAAAACTAGATAAGTTGCCTTAGACACCAACAAACACTTTGGGCATGACTTTTAGATGTTAATAGCTTGTCAAAGGTAAGAGTGAGAAAGAATTTTAAAGACACCCATATGTCCTTAAACTAAACATCTAATTCCTGAACACCCCATTAAATTCTCTCTTCATGGCATTTTTCCCTGCTGGTTTTGTTTTATCTGGTTTTCACCACAAGATCTCAGGTATCAAATGCTGGATCTATAGTTGCTTATATTTGCTCCTCCTTTTGTGCTTGTAGTATAATAATAAACTATCGGTTCTGTTAATACAAAGTAACAGATGCTCGTCTAGTAGTATTTTGAAGAAGACTATCCATCATTTACAAACTCATAATAGATTTATTCGCCAAGCATTTGCTGTTTAAAGAACAAACTGCATTCATTCAATATTGTTTGATTATTTAAAAGACATCCAACTGAAAACATACCATTCCCAGTCATTCTTTTTATTTTGTTTTGTTTAAATTTTGTTGATTTACTTTTTTATTTAAAAACACTCTTTTTCAAGCCCCATTTCCCCTCCCTCACTTCTTCCTACTCCCCACACCTTCACCCCACCCACCTTCCATCCACTCCTAGGAGAGGGTAAGGCCTCCCATGGGGAGTCAACAAAGCCTGACTCATCAAGTTGGGGCAGGACTAAGGCTCTCCCTGCTGTATCTATCTAGGCTGAGCATGGTATCCCTCCATAGGGAATGGACTCCAAAATGCCAGTTCATGCACTAGGGATAAATTCTGATCCCACTGCCAGTCATTCAGAGGGCCTAGTTCAGTCCTATGCAGGTTCCCCAGCTGTCAGTCTGGAGTCAGTGAGGTCCCACTAGCTGGGTTTCCCCATTATAATCTTGACTCCTTTGCTCACTCGTGTTATTGCCCCTCCCTCTCTGTGACTGGACTCTGGGAGCTGGGCCCAGTGCTTAGCTGTGGATCTCTGCATCTGCTTCCATCAGTTACTGGATGAAGTTTCAATTGTGACAAATAGGGTGGTCACTAATATAATTATAGGGGAAGGCTAGTTCAGGTGCGCTCTCCACTATTGCTTGGAATCTTAGCTGGGGTCATTCTTGTGGATTCCACAGCACCAGGTTTCTTCCTAACCCCATAATGGATCCCTTTACCTTTATCAAGATATCTCTTTCCTTGCACTCTCTCTCTCTCTCTCTCTCTCTCTCTCTCTCTCTCTCTCTCTCTCTCTCTCTCCCTCCCAAGGGCATTATTTTTTTTTAATATATCCTCCTGTTCCAGGAACATGCAATTTTATTTTTCCTCTAATATTGACTTTTTCTACAGAACTTCATAGCTATTAGGCAGTGTTATGCTAAAATGGAGGGGCCTTTAAATGTCTTTCCAATCACTGGTGTCAAATATAATTTTTATTTGATTTAAAAATAAATGGCGATTTTATTATGATAAAGACATGGTCTCTACCCAAATAATTCTGGCTAAATCTTGAACAAATAAACTATATTCCTTTAGGATTAGCATGAAAGACTAGAGCAACCTTTTCTCATAAACACCATTTGCATTTTCATATGGTTTTCCACTGCTAGCTCCTTGAACTTGATTTAGAATCTCCAAATTCTCTTCATGTTTCCATCCTGGGTGTAAGATAAATTATTTCTTAGGGTAACATTATAGACACCTAACATTTTTGTTTTTAGCTCCTGAAAACACGAGCATAATTTTAATGAAATTAAAACATTGTTTTCTTAATGAGTAAGAATATCAAGGTTGTGGTTAGAATGGAATTAAATCACTTAAATTGTAATACATTATGTGTGCCTCGGAAGTAATTATCTTGCTATTAAAGTTGTATTGTTGAAAAAGAAACTGCTTTAATTATTTTAAGCACAATGTGTTAATTTGAATAATTTTTTTTAATTTTCCATGAATTTTTAAAATAAGCTAAACAACAAATGAAAGGCTAGTGTTCCTTTATGCACTCAGCAAAGTAGAAAAGTTAAACATCTTTAGGAAAATAGATCACTGGGACTCGGACAATGTGCGAAAGAAAACTGTGATCTTTGGTGTTGATTGTCAAAATGACAGAATCTGTAATCACATAGGACACAAATCCCTATGAACAGCACTGAGGGATTATACTGGTTCTGTTAACTGGGGTAAGAAGACTCACGCCAAGCATGATCCCAAGATGGATCCTGAACTATAAAGAAGGAAGCTCTTCCATTTAGACTAGCTTCCATAGTTTCAGAAGGTGCTAAACAGGCTGTTGTGGGAGGAAAAGCATCAGTGGTCTTACTCAGCTGTGAAGCCGATAAACAAATCAACCTGCCTGACAAGGTGAGCCCTCTCCTGTAACAGTGGTGCTCTTACTGTTAGGATAACCACCCACTCTATGAAACCGAGGACTACTCTACAGGAAGGATTTAGAAGGTTGTTACTTAAGCCTGGACAGAAACCAGTGAGGGTTATAGTACCTGAGAGTGAAGCAAATCTTGTTTTTCAGCTAAATTGACAATAGCATCAAAAGGTTGTCTAAATGTTTACGTTTATATTCACAGACAAATGCCACTCTCAGACATAATCAGAGAAGCTCTTTATTTCAACAAAGAGTAGTAAAAGTATAGACTCATGGCTGTCCAAGGCCCTGTTGTTAAGTGACAAATTAATACTTACTCCTAAATAAGACATTGATGAAGAAGAAGCAATGGAAAGAATTATAAGACAAGTAGAATGGTAGAAGAATGTCAGCTCTTGATCAATAGTCATTACAGTCACAGAGCTACACATGCCTACGCTGGGTCTGCACAAAAAATGGAACACATCAACAGTCAAAAATGGATGGAGATGGAGCTCCAGTCTGTAAGCCTGTAAGGGCTAGGGTTCATGGGCCAAGCAGTTCTTAAATGAATACAGTTTGTGTGTTGTTATTTCGGGCATGAGCTAGCCAAGCGGCCGGGGTGTTGGGGACGCAGCCCCGCCGCCGTTCTTATTTCAATAGATGGCTGCCCAACTTGAGGCTAACTGAATCCACTGAAAGCCTGGGAAAGCTTGGGAAAGAATAGAGTGAAGCATGTTTTCTTGGTAGCAGAAATTTCTTGGGTCTACTCCGCTTGCTAGAGGCAAGCAAGCGCTCTCATCTAAGAGAGGCTTCCTGACTCAGCTTCAGCTGCAAAACCCTGCAGCTCATTAAGAGGTCCTGCTACAAAACACTTAAATGGTGTTGACGAAAAGCTGAAC
>NW_026067953.1:3276160-3288536 GCF_014885135.2 Alexandromys fortis | reverse complement strand
ATTAGAAATGGGCTAGTCCAGGTGCGAGAATTAGCCTGTAAGGGCTAGGGTTCATGGGCCAAGCAGTTCTTAAATGAATACAGTTTGTGTGTTGTTATTTCGGGCATGAGCCAGCCAAGCGGCCGGGGTGTTGGGGACGCAGCCCCGCCGCCGTTCTTATTTCAACAGAGTATAATCTCAAAAAACAATAAATAAATAAATAAATAAATAAATAAATAAATAAATAAATAAAATAGGTTACAAAACAAACTCAAAAGTCATGAATCTAAAAATGGGACTTACAGAGAGAAGGAAGAGTTCACTGAGATGAAAGATAAGAGAGGGTGGGAAGAGAGACTAATCATAATGTGTTTCATACACACATGACATTTTCAAAGAACAAAGTGAACAAAATAAATAAAAGTAATCCACACACACACACACACACACACACAAACTCAGCATGGTAGTCTGGGTAGCATTTTCAAAACAATTAAATCTCAAAGGGGTTGTATATATTATTTCTATCATAAATTCAGAACTTAGTGGATTATTGGGAACTGTTAGAATTGTGGAAAGAGAAACCTAGCTGCTGGAAAACGCCTGGTGATGTGTGTAGGCTTTAGGCCCTTCTTGACTCTCTTGACATCCTAGCTGCAGTAAAGTGAGCAGCTTCTTCCACATTTTCTTGCTACCATGTTTTTCTGTCTTTCCAAGGCCCAGGACAGCAGCTCCACCTAAAATGGGATTGACCTTGAACTTCTGAGCTGAAGCTGTGAATAAAATAAAACTTGCTACCTTTCAATTTGGCCTCTCAGGTGTTTCTCACTCGCATGATTATAGTAAAACCACAGACACTCGAAATAGAAAAGGCAAGATAGATACAGCCCAGCTTTGTAGTAAGACACCTCCAATTTCTTTCTCAGCATGTGGTGATTGCAAAGACTTTCATGCTTCGCAGAAAATACGTGACATGTTTGAAAAGATGGCACAGAAGATTCCTATTTAGCCTTTCACTTCCCCATTTCCACCATCAAAACTCTGCACAACAGTTGCAATACAGACAAATCCTGTCCATGTATCTACCTTGACATGTCATAATTATCTAAAGCCCACTGTTTACATTAGAGTTATATTGGTAGAATGAATTCCATGGACTTGGACAAATGTGTAATGACATATATCTCTCACTAAAATGCTAGAGTAATTTTAGTGGGATAAATATTTTTCTGTGTTGTAGGTTTTTTTTTCCTTCCCTCCACATTCATCTTTGACAACTATTAATCTTTTTTACTATATCCACTACTTTTCATTCTCAGAATATGATAAAATTGGGGTTATATACTGTATCAGTTATGTTTCTATTGTTTTAATAAAATACCATGACCAAGGCAACTTATAAAGAATGGGTTTAGTTGGGCTTACAGTTCTAGAGCATTAGAGCCCATGAAGGTGGCGCTGAGGCAGGAACAGCTGAGAGATTATGTCTTAAACTGCAAGCAGGAGGCAGAGGAAGCTGACTCAAAATGGTGAGGGTCTTCTGAAACCTGAGAGTCCACCCTCAGTCTTACACCTCCCCCAAGCCCACACTTTCTAATCCTTCCCAATCAACTGGGGACTCAGTTATCAACACGTGAGTCTTTCGGAGCCATTCTCATTCAAATTTTCACATATACTGTCCAATCTTACTTGATATTACCTGAATTGCTTCTTTCTTTGGCATGTAGGTTTCCTTCATGCCTTTTCGATGTTTAATAGCTCATTCTGTTTTGGTACTGAATGTTATATTTTCTACATGTACCACAGTTAATTAATTTGTCTGCTAGATGACTTATTGGACGTTTCTGTAGTTTTTAGCAATTTTTACTAAGACATTGTAGCCATCTATAAGAATGTTTTTAGGGAGCCATACTTTCCAGTGTCTTTGGGTAAATGCCAAGGGTAATTACCCCTGTGTTATATGGTAAAATGTTACTTGCTTTTGTAAGAAATTGTCAAACAGTCTTTCAGGAATTCTGTACTACTCTGCTTCTTCACGAGTCATGAGCAAAACATTTGTTGTTGTGTATCCTCATCAGCATCTGTGTAATCTGTGTTCTGGATTTTGGCAATCCTGAAGGTGCATAGAACTATCTCATTCTCCATGCTTGGTATGATCTTTGGTCCATTTTATCTTCAGGATGTTTGTGTTCTTGTTATTGATTTTGTGAAATTTTTATAAAAATGTTTTACCACATATGCCTTTTGAAAATATTCTCCTGATCTGTGGTTCATTCTTCTATTCTCTTGTCAGTTTCTTTCATAGAACAGATATTGTTAGTTTTCAAAAAAATCTAGGTTAGAAGAATTTACTCAAGTGGATTGCACCTTTAAATATTGTATTCCACCCTAATTTTAATTTAAAATATAGTTATTTTAGACAAAATATATTTTTCATGTTCTGGAATTTTCTAGACTCATGACAATATGGAATCAAGATAAATTATGCATAAAAAATATCTTCAGGGCAATAAGTAAAACATAGATTATTATTTCAATTTATGACAAAGATTTTGTGCTCCTCATAATAAAATTTATATTTTGTGACTGTTATACCCATAAATTTAGATTGATCTATTTCTCAGCTCCAGTCTCAAAGGGAGAGCTCCTTTAATGTAAGCAATTTAGTTTAATCGGTCTTGTCAAACTATGCTTAACTCTGAAATGATAATCTCAGAGATTTTTTCCTTTCAATTCTATAGGGAGCTCTGTACTTTCATATGCAATGGTAAGCCTAAAATAATTTTCTCCAGGCAATATTTCTTAAAATTAATGGCTGTTCTCATGCTCTAATTAAGAAATGCACCTGCAATGAAATATTCAATGTGGGATACATGTTTATTGCTGAGAAAGTTGCAGAAAACCAATGTAATGAGTTAAAATGTCCTAAATGCTCCCTTCAAAGTTCTGACTGAAACGTCCAGGAAATTATCTAAAGAAGGGTTATGCAAAATCCCCTACACATTGAAAAGTAATGAAAATAAATAGGCACTAGACTTTGTTACTTTTCCACAGGATTTGCCTACTAGCAAAACACAAGACTTAACAGATATTCTGAATATACTTCAAAGATAGAGCATTTAGCCACAATAAGTCAGATACAGCAAGGATAGACACTAAGCCAGGATACACACTAGGCAACATCTCTTGGATTTGAAATGGAGAGACCACCACAGAGCTTCCCTTTAATGCCACTTTCAAAACCATTTTTAGTTTCTCTGATTTCAATAAGAGAAATACACATGTTGAGGAATCCAGTAAGTGATATTTCCTGGGACATTTTGACAATGATGTTTTTACTAATCCGAGGTTTTTGTTTAAGAATCCACTAGATCTTTCCTTTTACATCAGTGGATAAAATATTTATCTCTGTCATGCATCTACAATTCCAGGTGGAAAGTTAGAGATTATTTATGCTAATATTATCCTTGTCCCAAAGCAGTTGAAGCGAGCAGCAACCACCTCTAAGGAAATAGTGCTGTCCTTACGTTCACGAAATATAAATGACAGCGACCAGGAAGTCCATATAAGATCTGTGTGGGCTGCCCATGGCTGCATCCAACAGAGATTTCAAACAGATGCTGCTTAGCAGAGAAAGGTCATGCTCTGATATCCCTAGGAGCTTTTCCTTTGAAGTAAGCCGTTCTTGTTTAAATCCATCTCTTACCATTTGCAAGTTTCTGAGAATTGTTCAAATTACTTAGTGCCTTTGAGCTTCAGGCTTAATCCTTGTAAAGCAAAAATCTCTTAGATTATGACTGACAGAAAAGTAAATACATTTATAAATTTCAAGTACCATGCCTGGGACTTACTGGGGCTCGGTCAATGTTTCTGTTAAATTCTGTATAAACATTTACATATATCCAGTTAGACATTCACTTACGCCGTCTTATAAATTTATTAGACACGTGTTTGATATTATCAGTACTTTGAGTGCCTCTGTAATTCTTAAAGGCATACTTGCATTTTCAGTTCTTATGTATATCACAGCGATCTGGAGGCGGGATGAGAAATATAATACATTTCATCTGTAATAAATAGATTTCTCCTCATCTAAACCCTTTGTTCTGCATGATTGCTCAGCAATTCCTGCACTTCCTCTTTGGGAAGAAATCCCAACCAATGTGGGCAGTTTCTCCTCCATCATTTTTCATGGGATAGACATTAAGTCTGAGACTGGGATGGGTACAAAATTGCCAAGGTCTGCATCAGATCATTGGCTTACTTTAGGAAAATAACTCAAGGATGCTTGTTTTGTTATTTTATTTGTGGTTTTACAGTCTTTATCCCATCCACTTGTGAACAGCATGCCATATGGAAAATGATACCATATCTAATGCCATATGAAGTATTTTATCTTCATAAAAGTATAATGATATCAGTAATTTTTAAGAGAAAACTAACATTAATAGAATACTTCATTATTTTGACATAATTTGTAATATTCACAAGTCAATATGACCTACATATCTGAATTGCTAACTTAAATAAATTCAAAACAAAGGATGCCCAAGTAGTGGGTCATGAACTGGCTTTTTGGAGCCCATTCCCTATGGTAGGATACCTTGCTCAGTCTTGCTGCAGAGGGAGGGGCTGGTCTTGTCTCAACTAATGTGCTAGACTTCGTTGATGCCCCAAGAGAGGCCTTGCCCCCTCTAAGGAGTATATAGGGGATGGGATGGAATAGTGATGGGGGGGTGGAAGAAGGAGAGGTAGTCAAAACTGGAGTTGATATGTAAAATGAAGAAAATTAAATAAAAATAGAAAAAAACAGGTAAGTAGGAATTTCAAATTAATATTGAAATATTTTTATAAATATGTCTCAAATATTGATTAGAGCTTATGAAAAACAGCTGTTCATCATTAATCAATAATTAAAGTTTACCTAGACAGCCTTATCTTTACACAGGTAGAACCTTCCTCAGTGTACAGTTTAGAAATGTGAATCACATGCAGAATGCATTTATAAATAAATATTTATGCTCCAAATTAGAATTCTTTTAGATTTCAGATATGTTAATGTTGTAATCCTTTCTTTATTGCCCTGATGAAACACATAAAAAAATTGAATATATTGATTCTTTCTAAAAGTAGAATCATACTTAGCCCTGAGTTCTGGAGTCTCAAGGGCACACATTGGTGTTCTGTAAAAGTTCACCAATTGCCTCATAGCATGGCAAAGGAGAAAGGTATGCAGTCATGCACACAAGGGCCTAGAGGATTGGATGAGTTCATTTTAATAATGCTAGGCATCTATGATTCCACTGCACTATGGCAAGATGTGGGGCAGGGGCAGCAACAGGAGAATCTTCATAGTGTTGCTGGTCTCGAAGCCCCACATGCAGAGTGGCAAAGAAATCTTGCTTCAAACAAGATCGAAGATGAGGCCTGAGACCCGAAGCTGTTATCTGTCTAACAAAAGTTTGTTACCATGTGCACTAAGGGCTACACACACACACACACACACACACACACACACACACACACGATGTAGTATTCCTCTCTGTATGCTTTGACTATGTTTTACTACCACTGGTTATTAAAGAAGCTGTTTTAGCCAATGGCTTAGTAGAGTAAAGCCAGGTGGGAAATCCAGACAGAGATATAGAGAGAAAGAAGGTGGAGTCAAGGAGATGCCATGTAGATGACGAAGGAGACAGATGCTGGAACTTAACCCAGTAAGCCACAACCTCGTGTTGATAGATTGATTAATAAAAATGGGTTAATTTAAGATATAAGAGCTATCTAGAAATATGTTTACATTATTGGTCAAATTGTGTTGTAATTAATAGAATTTCTGTGTGATTATTTTGGGCCTGGGTGGCTGGGAACAAACAAGTGGTTTCTATCTACACAAACACACACACACACACACACACACTTCTTCACCTCTCTGTATCATCACCGTTGAAACTATGCTACTAATACAATTATTGTGTCCTTTGGAGTGTGTCCTGTGTCCTAGAACCGTATCTGAACCCCATCAACTGTTTCATCACTTACAAGCCCTTAGCAATTCCTTCTAAAACCTATATAATCTTCATTTTGCCTTCAATAAAGGTTAGTAATCTTGACTTGTATTTCTTGGGCATCTCAATGCTCTACACCTCTTTCCCAACTGTGTGCAGAATGTGGAACACAATAGACATTCTGCCTATTCTGAGCCTTCGCCTGCTATCACCCATTGAAAGCATGAGTATGTCAAACTGCTTTCCAGCCACTCAGTTTCCTAATTTACCTTGTCACTATGGCAGCATTTATAAAGTAAGATCTAATGTTTTCTATGGCACTCTATTTGCAATGAGTGATGATTGGGTTTCTATTTTTTATATTTTATTTTTCGAGTGTGTGCATGTGTGTGTGAGAAAAACATACATGTGTGTGCAAGTTCATACATGTGTGTGCATGTGTTTGAGTGTACAAAGTGAACAGAAAAGCACATCAGATTTTTTTTATAGCTATCATTACTAGAGTTTGTAGGAAGCTTGCTAGACATGGGAAATGTTGTGACGTGAGCTTTGGTCCTCATGGTTATGAATGTTCTTAACCTCTGAGTCATCTCTCCAGTCCTGGGTTCATATTATTCATAGATATATTTGAGTACAAATTTTCAGCCTTTGCTAAAAGTTAATTTTTAATATGCATTCTAGAATATAATATTTAACGGAACTTTGCACTTGACATATTTTACGTAAGATATATAAATTTGCATGTATCTAAATCATAAGCATTTTGGAATTAGAGATAGATGCAACAAACATTTAATTAATCTCTGCATGAAAATACTTTAATAAGTTTTATAGGGTATTTCAAAGGTTATTTCCTGTAGATACATTATTAACAGTCTGAGTATACATAGTAATCTTTATAGGAATAGTTTATTACTATGTCAATAAACAATGTGTGTTTATAGTGTGCCTGCCACTGTGATAAATAATCTCCATATATACTACCAGTAAAAGCTCACAATAATACTCATGAGTTGATTGCACATTCCATTTTCTATATGAGGAAATGTAAGCCTCAGCCAAAATCATATAGCTAGTAAGTTATAGAGGCGAACGTATGGCAAACCAGAAATATTATCTATAATGTAGACTTATATTTCTAGATTAAGGTGCTCATAGTCTGTGTGGGTGATGGGATTTTTCTCTTCAACCTTTCTGTAAAGGAGTGGTTCTCAAATTTCCTAATGCTGCAGTCCTTCAATACATCTCCTCGTGTTGTGATGACTCCCAATCATAAAACTGTTTATGTTGCTACTTCATAATTAATTTTGCTGCTGTTATGAATTGTCATACAAATATTTGTGTTTTCTAATAGTCTTAGATGATCCAATGAAAGGGTTGTTTGACCCCACATTTGAGAACTTCTGCTTTAAAGGCTGTTGGTATGGTGGAACCAGTCTATCATCTACCACTCTTCTCTGGATTGGAGGTTTATATCTTACAACACAGCTTGTCTTTAGAGCCACTTTCTTCAGGGTCATCCCAACTATGAGCCTGTCAAAATTAAATCAAAGGCAGCTGAAAATGGAACCTTAAATAGAGAAGAAAAGTCACTCTAGACACTGTTTAAAATATATACATTTATGTTACTTTCCCTTACCATTGGGTTATACCAAGGGAGAACATGCTTTCCTGTTAGCCTTCTCTGGTCAGCGATTCAACATCCAGGTAACAGCCACACGGTAGATTACTCTTTCACTCTATAAGTTTCAGCAATGGGGTAGTGATTGCTATTGATATAAAATATATTGATATGTTTGTTGCTAGTGATTGTTTTGATATAAAAAGTTCTAGCTTAAGAATAGGCTAAGAATAACATCCTTGCTTAGCAAGAGAGAAATTCAACGCTGGGTGTGGTGCTGTCCATTTAGAATCCCAGCACTGATGAGATGGGGCAGGAGGTCCAAGAGTTTAAGGCCAGCTGTAGTCCTTGCTGGGGCATCCCAGAGTAGTTTACAAATGCTGGTGGCTAAGTTATAACGTTAGGAATGTTAGTTTCCTGGAAGCTACCCAATCATTTTGGGTATATGTTTATAAGATGAAGATGAAAGTGCTGACTGTAAATAAGAAGCTCTTTCAAGTCACATGGAGGAGATTGCAATCCGTAGATCATTCCTCTCCTCTCTTCTCTCAACATCCACTGAAACCTGCTGAAATGACAAGGACTGTGTTTGATGCACATCCGTTCTGAAACACAGCCAGCAGAAATTACCATTTAAATTCAGTGAATGCTTGTGTAAAGCAATCAGACATATGCCCAATGCTGTTTGCATTATTTAGTAAAATTCTAATTATTGAGATACTATGCATAACGTGGACCATTTGTATTTAAAATTTGAAGCTTAAGTCCTTGACTATATAATTGTACACAATTTTCCCCCAGAGCTATAAAGAGAATTTTTAATCTATGATAATTACATGTGAACAGGAATTAAAAACAGTTGCAATTTAAATAAAATCAATCCAAAGAGCTGTCAAATATCCACTTGAGCTCATTTCATGGAAATCTTCTAAAGTTGTGCTCAACACTTCTTTCTTCTTTGCAGAGTGTCAGGAGAAAATTTCTAACAGTTTAAAAAGAGTCCCTGAACGTATTAACAGTTCCTCTAGAACCGTGTACCTATTTCTTTGTCCAACCCCTGGCAAGGCTCATTGTATTTTCTAGTTCTCTAAATTTGGATTAGCTAGAACTGGATTGTTGAGTCTGCTCAGAATCATGAATGAAGTCATACAATATGGGAACTTTTGTAATTGGTCTCTTTTACTTAACATACTTTTCAAATCCTCACAGGTCGAGCGCCAGTTCTTCACCTATAGAGCTTAACAATATTTAATTGTGAAGCTAAATATTATTTTATTTTTCAAATCATCATTTTATGAGCACTGGGCTCATAAGCGTTTAGTGACAAGGTGGAAATGGCAAAGGGAAAATGCCAAAGCATTTGAAAAAGCATGTGTCCTGTTTTACATTCTCCCCAGTGGTTCATCAGGGATTTCACTTCCCAGTATCAGCCACAACACTTGTCGTTATCTGCTTTTACTTTCTAGGTAGTTACTTCAGTGCGGGCTAGATTTGTACTTCCTTATGGATAATGATGCACATTTGTGTATATGTGAATTTTAATGCACATGAATGTTTAGTGAGGGTTTCCAGGAAGCAGCTGAATATGCTAGAAGGTGGTAGTTCTCTGGCTGGGCTTCTGGGGACCATTAAACCCATCCTTGCCCTCATAGTCTATACTTCATGTGACTATCCTAATGTTGAGATTTTCATCTTTACTAGTATTACAAAATGAAGAGAAAACAAGGAAAATATACTAGTCTAATACAGAGCTCTCTGTTTCTGTTGAATTGCAAACATTTCAACATTTGTCATCTTCCAATGCTTTAAAAAAACTTATTTTTTGCTACTATTAAAATTACTGTTTTTTAAAAGACTTTTAAACAGATACAGTGGTTGTCCCTTTCCCCATGTGTTAAAGTCTGGTGTGAGAGGTCCTTCTGTCTATGTGTTGCTTTTATTCAGTAATGAATAAAGAACTTCTTTGAGCCTATGGCAGGGAAGAACAGAACTAGGCAAGGAAAGCTGGGCTGTATGCTGGGAGCAAGAAAGGCAGAGTTAGAGAGAAGTGATGGAGCTCCAGGAGACACTTTAGCCAGTAAGCCACTGTCCCATGGTGATACACAGACTAATAGAAATGGGTTAAATTAAGATGTAAGAGTTAGCCAATAATAAGCTAGAGCTAATGGACCAAGCAGTGTTTTAATTAATACAGTTTCTGTGTAATTATTTCAGTTCTGGGCAGGTGGTACAAACAAGCAGCTCCTTGAAACGAAAGTCCATTTAAAGCAATTTATTTCTTGAAACAGGATCTCATTCTGTAACTCTGCCCTGGATAATACTTAAAGTTTGGGATGGGCTAGAAATCATGACATTCTTTTGGCCTCTAACTCCTGAAGGCTGGGATCAGAGATGCAAACCACTGAAGCAGGTGACAACGCCATTATTTAACTGCTTAATATTCCTTGTTGATCTGCAAGGAATTGTGTGGGATAAATCTTTATATTTCTAGAATGGCTTCTTTAGGAGCATAGCCATACACTTCTGGTTCTGGTACTTTCTTCCAATGAATTATAGAATCATTTTTTGAAAGCCTCCAGTAGAATATAATGTTCATATTTAATTAGTATGGATTTTAGATGACAATTTATATTGAATTTTTGAAGTAATTCTTCTACTCAAAGAATAAACTGGACTTCAAATACATGTCTTTGTCTGTATAATTTGGTGAAGAAGTAGAACATACCATAAAAAGTATATATAAAAAGATAAGAATAAAGTGACATAAATCTAAACATAAAAAGATGCGCTGACTTGCCAGATGGAGTAAAAGGCAACTCAGGCGTACTCCTGTGTGTTTTAAGACAACGGTTGCATTCCACTTGTCAAATCTGGACAGAATGAAGAGTTACTTTGTCTTAGTTCTCATCTTAGAAATTGCTATCTACAACTGTGATATTACAAACAAATTCACAACTTGTTTCTGGAGAAGAGTACGTAAAGTACTGTTGACTGGTTGCCTTGAGTGGATGGTTTTTCATTGACCAGAGTTGACTTTTCTTTTCCCTTCTTCTTTTCAGCACATTTTCCTTTGTGCTAAATTTAAATTATTTTTGTTGCTTTACTCATAGTCATCTTCGATTAAAGATCTTTTGCACAGCCTTCACAGAGGAAGTATAAGTATTCTTTTAAGCTTTTCTATTCCCTAGTTTATGATTTTATTCTTTCATTGGTTTGAAAAATAAAAATAATTTACTTATATGGATATAAATATACATATAACAATGTAAATGTGTGTATGTATCTCTGTGTATGCATGTGTGTGTGTGTGAGAGAGAGAGACAGAGTGTGTTTTAGTATCAATTTTTAGCATTATTAGGGATCATTAATTTAGGAAACTTATTTCCATTAATGATTCATTCACTCAAACTTATAAACTAATTTTATACACAGTCATTTTTGAACCCTTTCCCATAATTCCAAATAATATCTTGGAAAAAAATAATAATCTACTTTTCCTCTGTGCTGATGTTTATTTTACTGATTTAAGACACTTATTATTCAGTGTGAAATTTTGATGTTATTGCAAATAGCATTGCCAAAGCAGGGTTTCTTTGTCAACAACAGGTAAATCTTGAATATTTATTACCTTTTATTTTGAACAATTAAATTTTTTCCTTTCACGTGATCTGCTGTGAAAAAGATATTGATCTGGTGGGAACAAAATAAAATAAAATGAAGACAGAAAATAGTGACAGAGGAAATAAGATTGTAGATGGATGACTATACTCCCACTCAGGCAAAGATGTTTATTGCAGTGGGGCACAGGATTAAGTTATAGCTTTAATTATGGTAACCAAGAGAGAAGTGAAATACAGTGTATCACCTAGCTCAAGTTACCTTAATTAAGGAAGAATAAGCTGAACGTGAAAGGAGCATTTCCTCTGACTCAGAATGCTTCCAGGGCATTTTACTTTTAATTTTATGTTATGGGATATAGTTCACACAGTTGATGATGTTTTGTGTGTGTGTGTGTGTGTGTGTGTGTGTGTGTGTGTACGAATTCTGACTCTCGGAGAAAGCACAACAAAGAAAAACTGAAATTAACTATTTCATCCAACACCCAAATCCTGGGTATTGTGGTTTGGTTCACACGATGTACCTTTTGACACTTTTTTTAGAATTAATTTTCTTTCTTTATGTTTGTGACATGGCTTATAGGAGTTTTCTGGTTGAAATAAAGCAGAAAAATTAAGCAATCTATATGGGTATCATCAAGCGTCATCAACACCCAGACAGATCCAAGACAGCATCCAAGTAGTCACTGAGATCAGGAGTGTGAAAGCCATCAGGAGTGTGAAAGGTGAGGTGCTGATCCTCTATGCACACAGGGCATGTGGAAGAAGAGAGAGTATGCATAAGAAACAGGAGAAGTCAGGATAAGGTCAATTCTCTTCCTCTGTAAATATTTGGTGAAACTTTCTGTATTTGCAGATATTCTGAGTAACTGCACTCATGTTTGTTGTTGGTTTTCAAGTGAAATGATCTATATTTTGTCACAGGTTTTGAGATGAATGGTGAATGGGAGGTTAATTTTTTTTTTTGCTATTTGTTTATTTATTTATTTAATTTTTTATTTACTTATTTATTTTCATTGAAAGAAAAGGAAAAAAAAAAGAAATTCCCACCTCCTCCCAGCCTCCCATTTCCCCCCCCCCCCCCCCCCTTTTCATTGAAAGAAAAGGAAAAAAAAAAGAAATTCCCACCTCCTCCCAGCCTCCCATTTCCC
>NW_026067953.1:3211968-3274688 GCF_014885135.2 Alexandromys fortis | reverse complement strand
TTTTTTAATTGGGTTAATTAGCATTTTAAAGTCTAGTTTCTTGAGTTCTTTATATATTTTGGAGATCAGACCTTTGTCAGTTGCGGGGTTGGTGAAGATCTTCTCCCAGTCAGAAGGTTGCCTTTTTGTCTTAGTGACAGTGTCCTTTGCTTTACAGAAGCTTCTCAGCTTTAGTAGGTCCCATTTATTCAATGTTGCCCTTAATGTCTGTGCTGCTGGGGTTATACATAGAAAGCGATCACCTGCGCCCAACTGTTGTAGGGTACTTCCCACTTTCTCTTCTATCAGGTTCAGTGTGTTCAGATTGATATTGAGGTCTTTGATCCATTTTGACTTGAGTTTTGTGCATGGTGATAGATATGGGTCTCTTTCCATTCTTCTATAGGTTGACATCCAGTTGTGCCAGCACCATTTGTTGAAAATGCTTTCTTTCTTCCATTGTATGCTTTTAGCTCTTTATCAAAAATGAGGTGTTCATAGGTTTGTGGTTTAAATCCGGGTCTTCTATACGATTCCATTGGTCGAATTCTCTGTTTTTATGCCAATACCATGCTGTTTTCATTACTGTAGCTCTGTAATAGAGTTTGAAGTCAGGGATGGCAATGACTCCAGAAGTTCCTTTCATATGTGGAAAGGCTGAGGCACGAGTAAGCCAATGATACCTTGAGATCACAATCCTTGGATCATAGCAATCATAACCTGGAGATCACAACCATAAAGGAGTTTCTGTTAGGTGTGGGGCAGTCTGTTTCTCAAGGGTCAGGGTTCCCCCTCCATATGAAATTTGGATTGTTACTATGTTTTTAAGATTTTAGTTATGTGTGTGTGCCTTTGATTGATCTGCCTACTGAGGCCAGAAGATCTTGTCAGACAGCCCAGTGTTGAAGTTACAGATGGTTTTGAGCCTCAGAACATAGCTGGATGCTGGTAATCAAACTTAGTTCTTCTGCAAGATGTCTCTCCAGATCCCTGTAAAGTTAATTTTATATTTGGCCATAGCAAAATCAATGAGAGCATCAAAGGGTATTCTAAACTATAAAATCATTATTAATATTTTGAGATATCCAGCTTACTTGATCCTCATGTCTCTACACTATAAGTATGAGGATTACAGATAAGTATCATCACGCCAGACTTAGAAAAACATTTTTTATATATGTGAAAAGAGTGTAAGAGTTTGAATACATCATCCTTTGCTTCGTTTCTTCAATTGACAGTAAGAAAAAATTAAATCTGCATGAAACAGTAAGAAGTTATGAATTATATTCACCAACATTATATTGTCACTCTGGAACAATAGCTGTACAATTAAAATGGTTTTAATCAAATTGAATCTCCATCAGAAAAAATACTTATCAAGGTATTACAGAAATCATTATTAAAAGCTAGTTCCATCAATACGATGGTGGCCTACCAAGTGCTCTGACCTCAATATATATGTAAATGTGAATGCTAAGTTCTTAAATGTAACCATCTGTTCTGACAAAATTCAAGGGTGTCTTTAAAAAGAATGTAAATACATTGTCTAAAATGCTCTTCTGAGGTTCTCTACAATTACACAATACCAAGCATAGTTATTTTCTTATATGGTATTCTTTTTTTTTTCTCCCATGGAGAATTCTTTTCTCTTTCTATTACTAAATTTCCCCTCCCCCCTTTTCTACTTAATCAATCTATAGATGATTTGTGATGTTCTAAAGAGAAACAAATAAATGCCATCTCTTTAGGCTCTTGATAGCTTTGCTTTTTACTGTAAGCAAACAGAATGCAGGGCCTGTATTTAAACTTTTAACTTGAACATTACAGCAATGCAATAAGTGACTTTGAACTCAGCAAAAGGCAGAGTGAACAGCCTGCAATACATCTTGCCTATTTTATATTTAATAATTGAATAATCCCATTTCTTAAACCTTTGGTAACTGATACTTCTTGTATGCCCATAAAAAATCAATAAATGATTTGTGATACTTTTAATGGATGGTAAACTAATAAAAGAATTTCAGCTTATGGGACAAATCAAGTTCTGGCACAAATTACTCTTCTAAGACATGTTTATGAAATGGATTCTTTTCAAAGTCACCTTGAATATAGAACAAATGTTCATTTGTTAAATTCCTGGATATAAACAAATCAGGCTTGAAAACAGAGTTAAAAAAAATCATTTGGTGGCTGAACTGGTGAAAATTCATGGAACGCCAAAGGAAATATAAATATGTCACCTGACAAGGCTATGGATGAGGGGATTCAACAGAATTACAATTTGATTTCACATAATATTATGCCTTCTTAACTGAGAGTGATACTCTTTACTATTTTTTAAGAGAGGATATAAATTTTTTTAAAAGCATCTATCCAGGACAAATCTTCCACACTATGCACCCAGTGACTTTAGGTTGAAATAAATTATCAAACAATTTCCCACTGCACACAATGGTTCACTCATATACCAAATATGGTGATTTGAAAAAAAAAAATGGTCCCTAAAGGGTGTAACACTATTAAGAGGCAAGACTTTGTTGGAATAGGTATAGCCTTGTTGGGGGAAATGTGTCAGTGTGAAAGTGGGCTTTGAGTTCTTGAGGTCTCATATATGCTCAAGCCACACTCAGTGACATAAATCACTTTTTACTGTCTGCAAGCCAAGATGTAGGACTCTCAGCTACTTCTCAATACTGTGCCTTCCTCCTTGCCGCCATCTCTCACTGTAATGATAATGATCTGAACCTATGAAAATTTAAGCCACTCCTAATTAATGTTCCTTCATTGCTGTGGTCATAGTGTCTATTTCACAGCACTAAAAACCCTACCTAAGAAAGAAGTTGGTACCAGGAGTAGGGTACTGCTGTGATTGGCATGTCCATGCTTCTGTGCGAATGAATGTGGACCTTGGGACTGTGGATTAGAAAAGTTGTTGAATGCATGAAGTACTGCAAGAAGGAACATGGAAGACAGTGATGCTAAATGTGATTTGATTAACTGTGGGGGTCAAGAGGTTTCCGAGGAGAGGAATTTTAGTATGTTGCTTCTACATTGTTCTTGTGTTGTTTTGGTGAAGAAAGTGGCTGTGTTTTGCCCTTGTCCAAAGAGTCTGTCTGAGACTAAAGTGAAGAGATTTGGATTGATTCCTTTGGCAGAGGAAATCTCAAAACAGCCTAGTATAGACTCTGCCCTGTGGTCACTAGAGTTCATGTTTATAAAGATTTATAATGAGAAATAACAATTTGAGCAGAGAAAAGGAACACCAGGAAGTGGGATGGAGTTAAGTCCTGTGTTGAAGGAGATAAACAAATTACAAAATGGAATAAAAGATGTGGTGACCTCAGGGCAAGATCCCACCTATCTAAGTTTCCAATTTATAAGAAGGAATTAAAGAAAAGTTTAGAGCCAGGTGTGGTGTAATGCATGCCATTAATATCAGCACCCCAGAGGCAGAGGCTTGTGGATCTCTGAGTCTGAGGCCAGCCTGGTCTATACATCCGTTTCCAGACAGCTAAGTTTAGACAGTGAAGAAAAACATAGAAAAAACGGAAATTGGTTGAAGATGTCATTAAACAAGGGGGGCCATGTTCCAGCTCCAGTAAGCAACAGAACTTGCAAGTTTTAGCTGCATGGCTCTGGAGTTAACGATAGAAGAAAGGGGCTATGTATGGAATTTGCCCCCTTGACTAAGGAGAACCACTGTCAGGCCTATGTCAGGGGTGTCCTCAAATGAAGGCCAGAGAAACCATTGTGTGAATCTTTGAAGACATCTGGAACGCCTTGGAGACTCCAAGATGTTAGTGATGTCGGAGCTGTGGGAAATCTGCTGAAGGAAGTTGCTAAGAAAAAGTAGAATCAGACCAGGAGGAGAAAGAAGTGTGTTACAGCCAATAAAGCTGAAAGGAGTTGGAGATCTGAAGAATATTTGACATTAGAGATACAGAGTTTGGAGTTTACTCAGGTGATTCTTAGTCTTGCTTTGGTCCAGTATTTCCTCACTATGCTTCCTTCTCTATGTTTTTGAACCATAATACATACCCTGTGCCATTATATGTTGGAATTATGTGATCTAGTTTTTTATTTTGATTTATAGAAGATTACTGTTAAGCAATTGCATGAATTTCAAGAGATACTTTGAACATTGTTGAGACTGTGATAGAATACGGGGACTTTTGAAGTTGGACTAAATGCATTTTTTTACATTTTGTTATGGCTACAAGCCTTTGGGATCCAGGGAGTGGAATGTGCTGATTTGAAAGAATATGGTTTCCAACTGAAGTGGCACTTTTAAGAGGTGTGACTTTGTTGGAGTAAATATGGCCTTGTCAGAGGAAGTGTGTCACTGTGGAAGTGGTCTTTGTGGTTTTTTTTTTTAAATATGCTCAGGCCATTTCCTATATCTCAGACCACTTCCTGTTTCCTACAAGTCGAGATGCCTCAGCTCTAGACCACTTCTTGTTGCCCACAGGTCAAAAAGTAAGAACCCTCAGCTCCTTCTCCAGCACCATGTCTGCCTGCATGTTACATTGCTTTCTGCCTTGATGACAGTGGACTAAACCTCTGACATGTAAATGAGCCATTCCATAAATATTTTTCTTTATAAGAGTTGCTGTGGTCATGGTGTGTCTTGATAGCAATAGAAATCTTAATTAAGGCACTAAGTTAACAATTATATTCAAAAATTCTTTATTTTGTATTACAAATATAATTGAGTCATTGTACATTATAAATGTTACAGTGTTAACAGTTCCACATGGCAGTTAGACACCAGAAGACTTCCATGTTCAGATCCTGCATTAATATTTTTATATTATCTAGGAGCATGAGTAGGTCCCAGGTGTTTCTTGTGAACCTACTGGGACCACTGATGTAATTCAGTTGATGACCAAGAGAACCTGCCATAGACTGGAGCAAACCATAGATTTATTTCTGAATTGCTACAAATCAATTGTCATCATTTCCAAAGTTTGGAAAAAAACTTTGCTTCTGAGATATTTTTGTTTTAATTGTGCTAAACATCTGATTAAGTGAAAGTTTGTGTTTCCTTATTTATACTATAGCTATACATCAAATATTGATTTTTGAGGGGCAGCTTGTAATAAAGCCCCTCTGTGTTACATGCCCAGAAAATCCAGACTCAAACTTGGGGTTTGGGGATTTCATTTATAACTATTTATCAAAATTCTCACTCTGGAATCAAAAGCAGTTTGCATCTTTATTACTTCTTCACAAAAGACAAATTTTATTTTTTCTCTTTCAAAGTGCATGAATTTATTAGCTAGTTGTGAAATGAATCATTGTTAAGATTACAGCTGATCTGAATAATTTTGTTTCAAATGCCAAATGCCATTATAAATAGACATAGGAAAACTTCCTACAGTTTGTCTTATTTGTACAGTGGCAAAGGAGGCATCTCTTGATGATACCAGCAATCCAGTTTTATCTCAGTCAATGCTGTTCAGCTACTTCAAACTCCTCACCCAGTAAATAGATCCAATAATCATTCAAACTGTGATACCAGTGTCGAGAACCTCTCATAATACTTGTAGACAGGCAAAATTTATTCTTTAGCATTTTAAATTATTGTCCATTAGCCAAGGAGCTATTGACAGTTGGTGATGGGTAAGGAAGATATTGTCATTATTTTTTAATTTTTGAGTTTTTGGCCTCTAATACATTACCCAGGCTCCAATGGATGACTCCATGCCAGTCAGTGTGAAGGCAATGTGGACTAAATTGGGTATAGTGTTATAAAATAAAATTTAATGAATAAATAAGTGTGTAATTTATATGAAGTTGGAAGGGAGCATATAGAAGATGCCTAGGGAGAGACAGAGGGAAGACATGGAAATGAATATGATCATAATATGTTGTATACATGTATGCAGTTATAAAGAATTATTTTTAAAATATAAAAAGTAAATAAAATAATAGTCTCAGATTCCCAGTACATCAAGTTTTTCATTCCTACTTTATCTCAAGCACATGTAGATTATTCAATTTTTTTAAAAAAATAATTCTTTGAGAATGCTGTACAATGTATTTTAATCATCTTCATTTTTGGCTTCTCCACCTGACTCCCTCCCATCTACCCATCATACTTCCCTACTTCCACCCTCCAACTTCATTTCCTCTTTTATTTGCATTTTGTTGTTTGTATTTATGTATGTTTTTTAATAACTCCTGAACTCATTTGTGCTTACCGGATATTTTTGGATAAGGCTGCATACTGTAATTTTGTCTCTCCTTCTGCGAGAGGCCACCCAATGTCTACAGTTTCTAAATTAACAATGGGGCTTTGTGTGTGTCTGCATGCCTGTGCACATGAGTTCTGATGCCTACAGAGGCCAGAGGTACCAGAATCTCCTGGGGAAAGAATTAGAGACAGTTATAGGAGACTTCTTATAACTGCTGGGAATTGAACTAAATCCTCTGCAAGACTGGTATGCACTCTTTACCATTGGGCCACCACTGCAGGACATAACCCATTTTCCCATTGTTCTATTTTCCTGATTCCTAAATTGCAGAACTAATTTGGAGTAAAATATCAACTCTGGCTTTCAGCTGAATTATCTCAAGCCCTGATAGTGTTAAAGACTGAGTTCACCGAATCCCAGGCTCATTTCTTCAAGGCAATTGGGTGAGATCCCAGTTAAGGCCATTCTGTTCCTAAAACTCTTTAATTTCGTGATTGGTTAAATAAGCGGTAATCTTCAGGTAGATAGTGTTATAGCTGGAATACATTTGTTTATTTGTTTATTTATTTATTTATTTGGATTTATTCTATGTCTCTTTCATATCTTGCCTCCTGATCCCACCCATCTCCCTCCCCACCTCCCAAGAAAAGAAAATAAAATTTAAGAAAAAAAAAATAAAGAAAAAAGGAAGAGGGGGGAAATCTTCCTTTCACACAGTAAGTCCCTTTGCTCACATATTTTTACAAGCAGACATTTATTAAAAAGAATCCTCGGTTTGCTTCAAGGTCGCTGGTTTCTGCTGCACTGTCAATTCTGGGCCCTCACTGAACCTCTTCCTGGATATCTCTTCCGTGTTCTGTGTCGTGGAGATGCTGGAGCCCTGAGCTCACAGACCTGAATACCCCCTCTATTCCTTATGCTCCAGCAGGTTGCAGATGGGGTGGATGTAGGACTGAGCAAACAATCCTGGTTATCAGCCTGGGTACCTGCAGGGATAGTCAGCTCCTCAACACCCCAACACCACTTTTGCCACCAGGGTGGGGCCCTCCAGGACCACCCTGGGCAGGTCGCCCCCTATGGCAATGAGAAAGGGACAGGTCCAGTTCTCTGGCTTATACTTCCTCAGGGTTGGTTCTCCCACACCTACACCCTCAGGGACAGCTCTACTATGTTGCCTAGGCGAGGTGGAGGGACCACTCTCCCAAGTGCTGCAACTGATAGGGGGTCAGAACAGCTCTCCTGGTCTTATAACCTCAGGGCCAGCTCTCCCACCTGCCTCAACATTGATGGGGGCAGAGTGGGTGTGGGAATCTCTCCCCAGCCCATGCCTCCTCAAGACATGCATCTAAAACACAACTTCTTCAACTAAGGCTCAGAAAGTATCATAGAAAGAGGGGTAAACAGATTATAAGAGAAAACTAAAAGTTGTTTGTGAGATTGAATGTCCTAGAAATGATCAGAATGCTACACCTGTGATACCTCAACAGTAGGATTGTCCAAAAATGAGTTCAGTAAAGACATACTAATTCAGAAGGGGAAATCTCCTGGGATCTCACCCCTAGACAAAGACTTATAGGCAACTAACGATTGTTGAGAGAGGGAAAATTCATTTCTTTTAGAGATGAGTCTCCAAATTGATTATCCAATACCAATAATCAACTCCAAAATCAGACACATAGAAGCCAAACTAAACAGATTCAGCAGGTTGCGTGTTTAGATTTATTCATATATAAATATGTGACACTAACAAAGAAAAAGAGTCCATCAATTTGAGAGGGAGGAGGGGACATGGGAAAGTTGGAAGTAGAAGACATGGGGGGTTAGGAGGAGTAGACATGGGAGGAGTTGAAGGGAGGAAGGTAAAGGAGAGAAATGGTTTGATTATATTTTAATTAAAAGTTAAATATATTATTCATTAGGTTTGGAAGTATAGCTTGGTTTTACAGTGTATACTTAGCATGCGTGAGGCCCTGAGTTTAAACCTCAGCATGTTAATAATAATAGCAATAATAATGATAATAATTTTTTCTACAAATCAGATTGAAAACAATATATACATTGATATTTCATTTGTGGTATTTTATTGCATTACCTTCCTTTTCTTCTATTTCCTATTCTATCCTTTCTATTATTTCTTTGATTTTATTTAGGCCTTTCACATTCCGTAAAGAAATATGGTCTACTCATAATGTTTGCAAGGGCTGTAGCTCATACATTAAAGTTAATATGATCAGTGCTACTTGAATTATTCCTCACATGAATTTCAGTGTTTTAATATTTCAAATACTAATAATGTTTTAAAATAAATAAACAAATGCAATTGTTTATTTTGCTTTCATTTGTATATAGGATTTCACACTGCAGGATCACAGTTAGAGACTCCAAATGAACAGTTAATCCTAATATGAAACAGAGTTGTTCATGAACCTATTTCCATTGCTTAAAATTTATTTCTTTCTTAGTTGTTCCAATCTCCAGTTAAAAAGGCAGAGGAAATACCAGATCATGAATTATGTCTGATAGAAATCTAACATTTAAGGCATAAACACCAAATAGAGGTTTAAAATAAAGGCATGAGGAAAATGTAGATGATAATTCTAATCAGTGGTGCACAGAAACTTCTGAACCAGACTACTCTGTGGGTAGAAAGAAAGGTTTATCACAGATTAAACTGACAAGGCTATATTGGGAGTGGGGGAGGGCAAGGGTGGCAAAGTGAATAACAAAATGGCAGAAAGGCGAGCAGATTGTATGTGTCTGAGCTGAATAGAGGCTGTGTGTGGATGGGCACCCCCACTGTTGACCTTTGGGAGAAGGTTAAAGTCGTTCCTGAAGGATTAAGGGCTTTTCTGGTAAACAGCAGAAGTGGACTTTAGGATGATTTACCCACGTACAGTCCTTTTGTTTACCTGACCAAAGATCCTCTGTTCAGGACAATGTCACAAGCACAGTCATTGGGGTTGAAGAGCTTTGGATCTAACAATGATTATAATTTTAAGTTTTGGGGAAAAATAGAAGCAAAAAAAAAAACCCATCAAAACCAACTTTAATATGGAAGATAGGTAATTTCAGTGAAATACCATTTATCTTCAAAGTGGCTAAAATTAAGGAAAACAGTCTCCCTGTTGCTGTGAAACAATTTTTGTACACTGTAAATATGTATTGCACTAATTGTTAATAAAAAGATAGTTGACCAATGGCTAGGTAGGATTTTCAGAGGAGTCATGAGCAGCGGAAGCAAGACATGCTGGAAGACAGGTCAAACCAACAGCCATGTGACAGCACATAGATTAATAGAAATGGTTTAATTTAAATTGTAAGAGTTAGTAAAAAGCCTGAGGTATTGGCCAGGGATTTATAATTAATATTATTTCTATATCAATTAATTGGAAAGTGGCAAAATCTGGGAAAGAAAATCTGCCAACAACCTGACTTTTTGGAAATGGCTTGAAAAAGTTTTGTCATACAATATAGCCAACACTGTCATATTTTATGGCAAAAGAGGACAAAAACTAAGTTATGTTTGAGTCACTAAATGATGGACAAAGCATTTATGAAAATTTGGGGACTAAGACATTATAAGATGGCTCAAATGTGGAACTTTTTATATCTAGCCTACATTTCAAAATTTCCTATCTCCTTTGATGGACTTTTTGCATTTCTATTGAGACTGAATAAGGACTCTCAAGAAAGAATAAGCTTATATGTTGGTTCTTACTCAAAACCTACATAGAACAGGCAAAAAAAGCTTAATACATATTCAATTCCTCTAAGAAGAAGCTACAGTGTTTCAAAGAACCTACTAACTCAGACCAGACACATCCCTCTTCAGATTAACGTTTTCAGTTTTTGTTCAAATGGCAATGTTTGTGTGAATTCTGGGCTCTTGGAATCCTTACAGTAGAGTAAAAACTTCTATTTCACAGTAGTATATCCTACTGATGGATTCCCTTTTGGTCCATTGACTTCTGGGAATGTGGGTTTTCAGAAAGATGATACTCATGAATATTCAAATTTGTACTACCATCAGGGTGTTTTGTTTTCTTTATCGCTTTTACACAATCATATCTGTTGCACTGGCTTAAAGTTTCAGCAATACATCATATGCCATTTGATTCTTCCACAACAAGACGAGGTCATTCTAAGCCTGGAAAAAAAAAAAAAAAAAAAAAAAAAAAAACTTAGTTGGTCGTTTTCCATTCACCTCAGGGTGGCAGCAATTTAAACTTGGAAGTGGGTTTTACTTTGTAATGCTCCAGACCACTGGGTACAGCTACGTGATCCAATAATGTGGTGGGTTTCACATTGCACTGTTCAACTTCAGTCTTCTAAAAGGTCTCTGGGTGATAGCCATCTGCCAAAGCTGTGACAGAATGGTGCTGTTCTGGAACCCTGCACAGAGGTGTCAGCCAGCGTAAAATGGCACATTTAGCTACTCTTTGAGCCAAGTACTGAAATCATATTTTAGGCCTCAAAGTGACTGCCATTTTGTTATTATGTCCCATAAAATATTCTTTCCTCTATCCAGATACATTGATATAGTTCAGAAACAAACTGGAAATTGTTCCTCATTTTTTCATATAATAATTATCACCACATAGAACACACTACTGTAAAGCCACGAGGAGACTTTTCAATTGTAATATTTTGTATTTGTCATTCTGTGTTCCAGCTCATAGATAATGTTTTCCATATTTCAGGAATATGAGAAAGAACTTCAGGCCTGGGAACGTATAAAATATTTAAGTTGTTCCCACAAACAAGAGGAGTAAGAGTTAAGATCCCCAGGACCCAAATACATACAGGGTAGATATGGGGCCCTACAGAGCTCCACGGAGGAAGCTGGCTAGTCAGTATAATGGGATCTATAAGCTCTGAAATTAATTGAGAAACCTTGCCTAAATGAGAAAGGACAAAAATCAAACAAGGCAGAGCCAAGGAATCAATCTCATTCCTCTACATGAACACATATGTATACATACACAGGTACACCCATGTTCACATACATATGCTTGTATGTCTACCTACATACATACACACACCACATACTCACTCACACACACACACAAGGGAAGGGAGAGATGAGCATTAAACTCCCCCTGTTCTTTCCATGTTACTCAAATCTTGATTGAGAAGGAAGTAATCTTGAGACTGAATTACTGTATCTGCAGCTGATTCTATTAGCATGTCTGATGACTTCATAAACACTACAGTGTCAACTGTACAGACAAATTACTGAGTAAGCAGTGTAATGGTTGAGGAGCAAGTGGAACTCTGTGTCAGGCTGGGAGGGCTGGAAGGAAGGGCAGGCTTCATTACCGCAATTGCTAATGCTTCATAAAGGACAAAGAATCATGCTGAGCATAAGTTGAGAAAATGAAATCAGCAATTTTCATTAAGTTGAATTTTTAACTTCCTCTTTGGCAACGCTTGGTTAGCACCATAGAAATTTTAGATTAGATTGTTAACTGTGACGGAGATCTATCCTGTACATTTATGAATTTTAACAGAAGCCTAGATTTTACCTTATGGGTGTCAAAACACCTATCCTATTCCCTATGATAAGGTTCTAGGTCTCTCTCTGTGTCTCTGTATTTCTGTATCTTTGTGTCTCTGTGTCCACCTATGTCTATTTGTCTGTCTGTCTCTCTGTTCTTTCATATACAATGGAATTACCCCATGCTTTTAAAAAAAAATCACCCTTGATTTTAAAAAGTTTAATTTGCTACAGTTAAAGTTATTTTTCTGCATAAAATTTGTGTTCACATCATTCAAGGTATTAAAAGCCAAGAGAAATGACTAGAGATATCAGTGTCAATTCAGCATGAGGAACTCTCCATTCAGATTCTCCTTTCTGCATTCCTATTTAAAGAACCATGAGAGAATACAAATATGAACAACAGAAGACTGCAAAGCCTCTGAGGTGCTCCTTAGAGGGTTCACAACCAGACCACCAACTAAAGGGGAAGTAATCTTTGGGATCCAATATTTATCAAAAAATAATACTTCCTAATTTTAGGAGTGTTATTCTCTCATTAGCAATGACCAAACATTTATCACACGTAGCTCACCTTTTATCTAGGCATTTACTTTTGAATGATCATTTGTCATTTGAAAGCACTATCTCCTTCACACAATAATTTAAAATATAAAGTTACTTTGGAAATTCATGAGTTTTGGGGTAACATGTTATAAAATTTGGAGGTCTATCACTGCAATCCTTTTTGCACAAAACCAAGGCAGATATGCAAGGTCATTTATGTTGATAAATAACTTTTAAAAACGACTACTGTTTCAGGATTTGGCCAGTATCATCAACTTTTTCTTTTTTCTCTTTCTTTCTTTCTTTCTTTCTTTCTTTCTTTCTTTCTTTCTTTCTTTCTTTCTTTCTTTCTTTTTTGTGGCTAGCACCTTAATTCAGTATCTGGGAGGCAGAGGCAGGCAGAGCTCTCTGTTCTACAGAACAAGTCCAGGACAGTGGGGACTACACTGTTGTTACTGTGTTTGCTTTTTTCCTCTGATTGTTTGTTTGGGTTTGGTTTGCTTTGTTTATTTAGTCTTAGGGTCCTGCCACCCAGCTCCCAAATAAATATACAGAGACTTATTTATTCTTACTTATGAATGCCCAGCCTTAGCTTGACAAGTTTCTAGCCAGCTTTTCTAACTTAAATTATTATCCAATTTCTCTTTAACTATTTTTTGCCTCTGGGCTTTTTACAACTTTTTCATTTCAGTAATGATTTTTTATGGTAAAACATGGACCATCCCCAAATGAACGAGGATAAATATCACTTTTATCCTACAAGTAATAAAACACAACGTTACTGTGTGTTTTCTTTGGCTCAAGGGATGTCTACAACAGATGCTGTCTTTTGTAGTCCAGCATTTTGTCACTTCTCTGGGTTCTAGTCATTTGCCTTCATTTTCATTACTTTAAAATAGAGGACAAGTTGAGGGTGTAGGTTGAGGGTGCATGCCTAATATATATGAAGTTCTAGGTTAAATACCCCAATAAAAACTGGACATGGTAGTGCACACCTACAATCCCAGCACTGTGGAGAGGAAAACAGGATCAGAACTTCAAGGTCATTCTCCACTACGTAGAAAGTTCTATGCCACCTTGGAAAGCAGGAGATTATCTCAAAGATAAATGAATGATATAATAAGCAACAATAAAACCCAAGTTTTATTTTCATAAGAGCTTGTCAAGGAAACCAAATAATCACTTTTACCCAAGACAGAACATCATTCCTAAGACATTGCTTAGGAAATAAGCAATATACTTCTGGGGCTAGAAATGATCTATAAGGTACATTTCTTTCATTTCTCCAATGTTTATAAGTACATAAGTCTTGGGTGTTGTTTGAAGGGATTGCTCAAGAATTAGATCAAATAATGCCTTCTCTCTTTCTGACCATCTCTGAGTACAGGAATAGACAGTTTGTCAAGCTCTTAGCCATTCATCACTATACCAATGGGGTGATACTCTGTGAAACATAGGTCTTATCTGAGGGAAGACTAGGTCCTTCAGCAGAATGGCCAATGGAGTATCCCCAATGGGACTATGCAGTTTTTGTTTGTTATATCTTCTATCTAGAGCCTTGAATAAGTAAAGGCAATGTGCACAGTAACTTGTACAGGAGAACCCAGCACTCAGGAGCCTGAAATAGGAGCACCATGAGCTCAAAGCTTAGGCTAGACTTCACAGTGCATTCATGGTCAGCCTGGGCTGTATAGAGAGACCTGTCACAAAGTAAACTAAGTCAAACATAACCCGGTGCTATAAGGTAAATAGAGGCATCCCTATCTTTATGTTGTTAAAATGAAGAAATGATCAAATACTTAGATAGTTGAAAGGCAAACTAGTGAGAAATATTAGACAGTGTTCCACACATGGAAAGTATTCCTTACTGGATGGCCAGGAAAGATTATTGAAAGAGCTAACTTTTATAAATGTTCCTGACTCAGAAGTGCTTATGCAGAAACTGAGAGAAGAACAGGAATAAATGGAAGGTGCTTGAGAAAAAAAGAAGAAATTTAGCTCAGAAGTTAAAAGAACAAAAGATCAACAGACAACAAAAACAAAATACTCCAAAACAGCAACTTTAGGCAAAATCCCGTTTTGCTGGAACACAAACACAGGCCATCTTATTTACATATTGTCTGCGGCCGCTTTTTACAAAATTGAGCCCTACAACTGTCCAGCCAGAAAAGCCTAACTACTGGGTACATTGTACACACGATTTTCTAATCTTTAACTATCAGTACATTATGGTGATGGCTTGTGATTAGCCTAGAAAACTCATGTGTGCATAATAATACCTTCACTAGGAAGCTGTGTTTAATATTTTAAGTCATGGTGAGGCACGGAGAATCAGATGGATGGTTAGAAGTAAGCCTTACCAATAATACTGCAGCCATAATACGCTACACACACACACACACACACACACAAAAGATACTATGCTGTCCACATCAGCATTCAGAAAAATGGCTAGCAAGATTGATACATGGGTGTTCCCTGCTACACCACAGAGAGCAGACTTAGGGCCATTCTTCTGTTGTTTCTTCTTGAAATGAAGACTTCTAGAAAAAGTGGAATGAAATTTCTATTGATTGGAAGATTATTGGGCTTAAAAGTACTGTAGTTGTTTATGTAAATGAGAGCCGCTATTAGGTATTAGACGGGCTTGCTACCAGTATTTCCGATTGAGAACTAGAGTTCAAACAAATGATTCTTGTATCCTATATACTTCCATTTTCCTTGAACTAAGATTCCACACCTAGTACCTCTTGAGCAATGAGCTATGGGAGACAGTGTCTATTCTTACTGCCTCTACTAACAACCAAGTTAAGTGGCAGAGTCTGCCCTTGTGAAGGCAATTGAGAGATAATGATTAGGAGCCATGTAGGGCAAAGTAGCACTGGGAATCTCTGCTCAGAAGGGAATGAGGAGCTTCAAATGGGTAAAATTTTTCTTAGGTTTTGATAATTTTTCATACAAAGCATATGTAACTATATCTATTTATCTATCATCTATCTAAAGAGAAATAAAGATATATAAGTATAGGTGTAACTAAAGATATATAGAGATATATAAGTATAGAGATAGACAGATATATATGTATGATACAGATAAAATTATAGATATATCTACAAACAAATCTTGGAGAAGAGCCCATATATCAAGCCCAAGAGTGTAACCCTGATTGTCTGGTTTAAATGTAGAGCTAAGAGAAGGAAGAGGGTTGGAATACACCTCTGAGAAACTGCTATGGTAGAATAGGCAACGCATAAAAGATAGTTGAGAATGCAAAGGAGTCTATGGAAAGAAGACTCAATTAGAATGCTTTCCTTGGTAGAAGATGAGAGGACTGTGGTGTCACCTGGAAATCAAGGCAGAAAGTCACACACACAAAAAGAATTCTTGGGGAAATCAGTAGTTGCTTTGAAAATAACACCTGAAAGATGAAAGATTAAATGTGGGAGAATGTTGTGCATTAATGAGCGAGCTGAGGTGAGCACAGCATTCTCTGCCGTGACCCCTCTCCTTATGAACTCATTCCAACTTACTCTAATTGTTCTGAGGCTCTGTTGCTTTAAATAAGTATACTGCAAGTCAGCTGCTTAATAATCCTGATAATTAGTAAAGAAAAGAACAAGGCGCTAACATTTGAATTTCTGTTTTTTTAAATATAATTTTTTATTGAAAAAAAAAATTTTCTGCCTCCTCCCCGCCTCCCATTTCCCTCCCCGTCTCTCTTTTCCTCCCTCCTCCCTCTCTTCTCCCCCTCCCCCCACTCCTCTCCCCCTCCCTCTCCAGTCTGAGGGGCAGTCAGGGTTCCCTGCCCTGTGGAAAGTCCAAAGTCCTCCCCGCTCCATCTTGGCCTAGGAAGGTGGACATCCAAACTGGCTAGGCTCCCATAAAGCCAGAACATGAAGTAGGATCAAAACCCAGTGGCATTGTCCTTGGCTTCTCAGCAGCCCTCATTGTCCGCCATATTCAGAGAGTCCGGTTTTATCCCATGGTTTTTCAGTCGTAGTCCAGCTGGCCTTGGTGAGCTCACAATAGATCAGCCCCACTGTCTCCGTGGGTGGGTGCACCCCTCGTGGTCCTGACTTCTTTGCTCATATTTTCCCTCCTTCTGCTCCTCCTTGGGACATTGGGAGCTCAGTCCGGTGCTCCAGTGTGGGTCTCTGTCTCTATCTCCATCCATCTCCAGATGAAGATTCTATGGTGATATGCAAGATATTCATCAGTATGGCTATAGGATAGGGTCATTTCAGGTTCTCTGTCCTCAGCTGCCCCAGGAACCTGTTTTTAAAAGCCATTTCTGTTCCAGGAGTTGAGGCTCTACAATCTGCTATATGCAAACTATAAAGATTTATTTGTGTTTTATTCCATGGTTCTTAGGAGTATTTGCCAAGGAGTAAAAGGAGCAGGTCAAACGGCAATACGTAGTTTTCTGGTCATGATGAAATAACCAACAGAATGACCAAGAGAGGAGTTATTATTTTGGTTCACTGTGCCGTGAATTTCATCTCAGACTGGTCTTTGGTTCTGCTGATTCCAGTCCCACAGTAAGACAGAATATCACAGCAGAGGGACTCTGGGCAGGATGAGGCTGTTCAGCTTAAATAGATGTTAGGGCAAGAAGGGAGAAGAAAGAAATGAAAATCAGATACAGAGGTTTAGGAAGACAAGAAAAGATATTTCCTGAACAAGGAACAGCCCCTAAGGACACTACCTTACTTGCCCAAATCCCCTATCTAGGCTTCATCTCTTTAAGTTTCAGGAACCTCAAAAACTGACATCACCAGCTGAGAACCAAATGACCAATACGTCAGCCTCTTTGAAGATACCTATCTAAACCATAACAAAGATTAACTGCACATCATTTTATTACATATTAATATTCTTTTCTATGAAGTTGCATTCATAACATCAGTATCTGCTGCATTCACAAAGCCTTATCAATAGAGTGTTTTATAAAATATTTAGACAATTGCCAATCAGAACTATGAAAATGGCATTTAAAATTCATATTGTTTTCTATGAACTCTTCCTACATCTCGCTCAGTTATCCGTATCATGTCTTCATGCCTTGGAGACTATTTTACACCTAATCCAGATATGCTGTGCATGCTAACTGTAGTCATGCACACATGCTCCCATTCCAAGTTACACCCTGGGTATTGCACTCATTCCCTTCCCTCCATCTGCTCTTTCTACTGGTCCCTCTTAGGGAATGCCCTCTCCCTTGCAGATCAGCTCAAGTAAAATGATCTGGAGCTATAAACAATGAGCTCTGCCTTTGAAGAGCCGGACACAGTGCAACCAATACTTTCTTGCCTTTGAATTTGTTATACCTTCTATATTGTTGCAAAGTTATGGTGAAAATGCACTACCTTTATGACTTAAAATGAGCAAACCAAGAGGAAAATGAAATCACTGATCTCCTTTTGAAACCTTCTTCTTCTTTTTTAATCAAACCAGAGATTTAAATAAGGCACACCCCTGAATCCACTATGCTATGTGCTGATCTGTATTAGTCAGTTCAGGTTTGTATGACAAGATACTACAAAGAGGGTGACTTAAGCATTAGAAATTTTCTCACAGCACTAGAGGAGACAATTTTAAGATACCTGTGTGTGGAGCCGGACGGTGGTGGCGCACACCTTTAATCCCAGCACTTGGGAGGCAGAGTCAGGTGGATCTCTGTGAGTTCGAGACCAGCCTGGTCTACAAGAGCTAGTTCCAGGACAGGCTCCAAAACCACAGAGAAACCCTGTCTCGAAAAAAAAAAAAAAAAGATACCTGTGTATGATAGTTTGAATGTAATTGGTCCTCATAAGGTCATAGGGAGTGGCATTATTAGGTGTGGCTTTGTTGGAGGAAGTGTGTCACTCTGGGGTGTGCTTTGAGGTCTTATATATGCTCAAGCTAAGCCTAGTGCCTTAGTTTACTTCCTGCTGTCTGAAGATTAAGATGTAGGATTCTTAGTGCCTTCTTCAGCTCCATGCCTGTCTACATGCTTCCATGTTTACCACCATGGTGATAATGGTCTAAACTTCTGAATCCCATTGAATGTGTTCCTTTATAATAGTTGCCATAGTAGAAACCCTGACTAAGACATTGTGGTAGTATGGTTGCTTTCAGATACAGCTTCTCTTCCTGACTTGTAGATAATAAATTGATTTTCTTTCTGTTATGCCTCCTGTTGCTTTCCTTCTTTGCGGGTTGGGGGTGGGTATTGTGGTAGCTCCAGTCTTTAATCCCAGAGGCAGATGTGTATCTGATAGTTAGAGGCCAGCTTGGTCTACAAAGCAAGTTCCAGGTAAACCAGGATTATACAATGAAACTTTCCTGCAAAGGCCAAAATGAAGAAACGAAAATGCTAGTTTGATGAAATTAGGATCCCACTCATAAGACCTCATTTTAATTTAATCACATTCCAGCAGATCTTATCTCCAGCATAGTCACATAAGGAGCTGGAGCTTCAAGACATAAATTTTATCAAACTCACTTCATAACAATTATTGATCCAGCCACACCCATTCATTCATCCAACCACAGATCTTCCATTCTTGTAAATATCTGATGATGTGTGATGCTCCAGTTAAATGTATACAACTGCTTACAATTAGTCTTCCATTTTATATTTTTTCTCTTTCATTGTAAGCATTATTTCTTCATCACTTTTATCCACAAAAGTCCAGTGCATAATAGATGCTCCACAATTATTTCCTAAGTAATGAGCCAGATGCTGACCTTTGGCATGCTGCTGTGTAAATATTATGGTTGTTTCTTCATTCTGTTCCTGAAGAGTCAAACCAGGAAGACATTTTTTTATCTTCACTGATACAAATCCACACAGTATTTTTTTCTGACATAACCAGGCAAGGCAAACATGAAAAGTAAAGAGATTAGTTTAATGTAGAAAGCTATATTAAGTATTCATATAAAATTTTAAGAGAGCATGAATATATGAATTTCATTAACGGTTCTCTATCGGTTAGCATGGAGGTTTAAATAGTTTTGAAAATTCTCTAACTGTATTACCATATTATAGTTTATAAAATAAGCACTTTTATTACTTTTGTCACACTGTTTATATGCTGAGAGAGAAATGTATGAACAGTTGCAGTTTTATAATTTATGAGCAATTTCAATTTTTTTAAAACTTATTGGAATGTTTACCTAGGCTTTTAGAGTTTGCTTTAGAGAGTAGTGAGAGTCACAATAGTGTATATCACTCCACCAGTGTGCATTGGGAAACTGATTTCTGGCATTTTGAAGTTCACTAGGGGGTAGAAGATGGGCAAGAGTTCATCAAACAAGATGTTGCCATTTGAATCTCCCATATGTGAAACATCTGATCTGGAATCAGAACGACATCTAATCATACTCCTGACGGCAGAGCCATCTGTGCAAACAGTCAGGAGAGTAAGAATTTAGGGTATGATTCTTGGGACACCCCTCAATTTCCTCACTGGTGAGAGAAGTTTGGGTGATACAAGACACTCAACAGTGTGGGCTTGATGGTAGGTCGGTGTTCTGGGCAAATTTTGCAAAATGCTGAATTTGTAAGACTAATGTCTTAGAGATAGGCAACTTCAATGGTTTCCCGAGTCCTTGTACATAGTTTATAAGAGAAGATGTACATATTACTAGGCATATTCTCTTTCCTGATACTCGGACAGCTACCAGTGTGCCTGGCTGATGTGTCAGAAGCTGGCCCTAGTGAAATGAGAACAATATGGAATTTGGAATCAGTCATTCACCGAACTCACATGCCACATCTCTTACCACCAGCTGTAAGTCCTTCAGTAATCTAGTTAATTTCTCTCAACTAAACAGGATTCAAACATCTATTTTTTTGTACTATTTGATAAGTTAAATTTGGTCAGCCTTCTAAGAACACCACATATCATGCTAATCAGTGATAATTCTTTCATCTTTATTAATTCTGTATTTTATCTGTGTCTTTGTTTCCTGCTGTCATGATGGGATACTTTGATGATGCAACCAGATGCTTATTCATTTTCTATGTAAGGCTTTGAGTATCTGCAAATTTATTTGTATGACATCATCATTGTTTCTTGTTAAAGGTTCCTTCATTCTTTTTTATGAATGCTTGCAATACCTCTTTGCATCTCTATTCTTACCTTCCTGTACCCATGACCCTGAGGTCCAGGCCAGTGCTAACTAGCTAAATGTGATTACAAAGTAGAAGGATGAGTTTTGTCATTTTGTGGGTGTATGAATCTATCTTCTTTATATATACCTGAACTGTTTAACTTTTATCTCTGGCTTGGATTCCTATCACTTGATACTGGGAATTTGACATTTTATTCTGGCTGGTCAGACTTCAATAAGCCTGCTCTCAAGTCTACTTCTCTTACAATCCAGGCTAATATACCAATGCATCCATTATCTCGGCAGCTCAAGAAGGTGATTAGGCATTGCAAAGCCTATTCTTGTTCAACACCTGTTCCCACATTGATTCTGGTTCTGCTTGGCTACAGGCTCTTGGCTTAGCCATTTGAATTTGGCAGTCACCACTGTTCTTTCATTTTCTGACTTTCAGCATTTCTTTGGGAGAACTGGCATGTATGTGACCAACCACTATTTTATTATTATTATTATTATTTTGTAGAAATCTGGCCTGTTCCTAGGTCTGCAAAGTAAGCAATGTAAAGTTAAAGTTTTTGTCCAACCACTGATCCAGATTTGCTGTGTGAATCTTTGTAGATGGCTTGATCTTTATAGGTCAGATATGATGGCTAATTCTCTGTCCTGAACTAGGCTTCAGTACGGAGGTATTTAGTCAGCTATCAATAATGGTTTTTGAATAAAATGACCATTAAAATTAGTACAATTTTAGTAATACTGATTACCCTGAACACATGAGCAGTTTTTAGTTACCCAGTTAATGGCCTCAGGGAAAAGACTAAGCCACAGGGAATTCAGCCTTCAAACTGCAGCTATACCTCTTTTTTGGGGGTTCACAAACCAAATTTATAATTAATTAAGACAATTTCTTCAGTCTTTCTCTCTGATTTTATCTCTCTGCCTATGGCATACATGCAGATGTATAGATGTTTGTATAATGCAAACAGAGATACATAACATATATACAAGCAAATATGCATACATGTTTGTGGGTTTTCTGTAGAACCTTAACAATGCAGCATATCTTCTTTGGTAAACTAAGGATAAAAATTTTATCTAATTCCTATATGATCATGGAGGAACCTATCATAGTACCCAACATATAATAAGTGTTCAACAAATCCGAATTGCTCTTTGAACTTTCATCTATCAGTTCCTTTCATCACTTTCTGTCTTTGATCATGACTTTTTCCATTCAGTAACACTTAGCAGTCACTTCATCTAAGGTATTTTACTGACTTTAGTTCAGTTAAGACCATATGTCTCCTGCAAAGCCAAAGTAAATGCCCTTCAAGGCTGTTATTTATGTCTATGACTATATATGGTTGGAACATAAAATCTATACATTAATATAGTTCACAAAAAGATGTTGTAAATATCATAAAGATCTAACGCTCAAAGACTTTCTATCTCAAATTATGTCGATATTTGTTTCTAAATAATCAATTAATGAATGTTGTGAGCTATTTATATTTCCAATATTAGATTCAAGGTTGCACTAAGTTCATGATTCCAGGCCATAATTAGACAGATATATAGGTTCCTGTTATGTTCATTAAGTGTCTGGTGTAGGCAATGATAATCACTTTTGCTTAGATTTTGGGGAAACATATAATTGATGGGCATGGTCTCCATGTACCAAAACATGAGTCTAAAATGAAGACCATCTGCTAAAAGGACATGAGGAAATCTGAAGGAAGAAAGTGAATCTTTCTGCCAGGATGAATCACTGGGAAACTACTAAAACAAACACCACACACAAGTTCTCTCTGAAGAAAAGGCAGGACTGGAGCTACTATAGATGGTAAAGAGTGTTATTCTATATAAAGAAAAATTGTAAGTAGCTATCATTGACAATCACTCTTTGTTACTGTTCTGTTGCTATGAAGAGAAGCCATGACTAAGACAACTCTTGAAAAAAGGAACATTTAATTGAGGGCTTATGTATAGTTTCTGAGGGTTAGTCCATGATCATCATGGCTGGGAGCATGAGGGCAGGCAGGCATGGTGACAGAAAAGTAGCTGAAATTTTTCTATACTGATCCTTAGACAGCAAAGAGAGATAGAGATGGGGTGGAGTATGAGAGAGATTGGGCCCTGAATGGGCTTTTGAAACCTCCAAGACCAGTGATATACTTCCTTCAACAAGGCCACACCTTCTTCAACAAGTCCATACTGTTGTTATTTTACTCACCTTCCCTGTCACCTGGGTACCCTGTCCTTTAAGAAACAAGCTCTGTCCACTCTCAACCTCCTCCACTTTCTTCCTAAGCAAGCAGATCCCCCACTTTCTTTCCTGTGCTTTCTCTCTGTCTGTCCCTTTTCTGAGGAGGTAACTACTACCTCTCTGCACACCCTTCTCCCTCTCTCCCCCACTGCCACCTCTCTCTCTCTCTCTCTCTCTCTCTCTCTCTCTCTCTGCCTCTCTCTCTTTTTTCCCCTTCTCCCCTTCTCCACCCATAACCCACTAATAAACTCCAAACCCAAACTCTATCTCTGAATGGTGTATCTGTCTGTCTCTCACCCGCTGAGGTCTCCCACCTGCCCACCCTCCAAGGCCTCAGGTGACTCACTGCTACCCATTGTGGGACTGCCACCCACCCCTGTGGGATGGGTTACCCACAACCATATATTTATAAAACAGTAGCATATACCTAAACTTTCGCAAACAATTTATCAGCTGTAGACTGAGCATGCAAATCTATGAGCCTGTGGGGTGCACTATCATTCAAAGTAGTTTAAAGGAAGTGGCTGGAGGCAGCAGGCTGCAGTGTCTGGGAAAGGAAATGATCCCTTATTAGTGGTAATAAGCATTGGGATTTGAGTCCCAGGAGTTAAAGTCAGCTAATAGAGTCATTGAAGGTATTTCAGCACACTTCTCAAGTCAGTGAGAAGTAGTGAAGACTTAAAAAATAATGAAACCTTACACATTTACCAAGAAACAAAAATGATAGCCTGGTGGGACTAGAGAGATATTGGCAGTGGTTGTGCTGAAACAGAGAATTCAAATGGGGAGTGTTCTTGCACACTGTCAACTAGATGCAAAAGAAATTCAGGAAAGGCAAATTTAGTTCAAAACCTTAAACTACCTTTTGGCATCAAGAGAGACATTTAAGACAGTGAGCACTCTGAGGGAGACAGGCTCTGCTCTTTGAGCTTTAAACATGTCAACTCTTTCACAGAAATGCCTATTTTATTATCCTCTTCTATAAAGATGCAGAACCACGAGAGAGTGGAAAAGTTAAGTGACTGAGCCAATGCTTCCCAGCCAGGGTCACAGAACTGTTTCAAGATTCCACTTTGCTCTCTCTGCATAGGACTGGGTGAGCAGTGATAATCCTTCTTATAAATACTACTTCAAAATGAGAATGGTTGGAAAGGGGGAAGAAGCTATCCCCTCATTTTACTTTCTTGTACATCTTCCATAATTTTTTTCAGTAGAGGGAGATATGCTGGACGAGGTGCAATCAGAATCGGAAAAGAATTGCAGATTATAAAAGTTGAAAATAAGAAATCAAACCTGCAAGTGGAACCTTTGAAATGAGCACACTTTCTATGTAAACTGCTGTTTTGGCAAAGATGTCTTGATTATTGATATTCTCAGAGGAACAGTTTTCTTTCTGCTTTGGTTTATTGATTAACTTTAATTTCTATTATGGTATTTTGCACAATCAAGGCACTGTAAATCTTGTAGTTTAAAAATAAGTTACTTAAGAAGGGTTAAAATCCTTTTTTCCTTTTTTTTTCCCAACAATGTAGATAGCATTTATTTAAGGGTATCTGGGAAGCTAGAGAGAAGTTAAAACCAGTGTGAGCAATTGTTCTGCCAAGATAAAAGTGCATGCCTGCAATTTTTTACAGCCCCACAGCAAGTCATCCCAGACAAGCAAATGACTCTGTAGTATAAAAGAGCCAAGGTGTTCCTTACAGGACACTCTACCTTTGGAATACAGAAGAGAATTCAGTATGTTTTACTAGATTATTGCAAAAGACACTTGTACCAGTATAGTTTATTGTAAGATATCTGACAGCCTATTTTAAACATCTTAAAACTAACATGTTTAGTGACAAGAAAACTTCTGCTTTATGAAGCAGAAGGTATGTCTACTACTTCAATTGTCTGATAGTGAAAGCAAACCTGGTCACAGATGCCTGCTGTGGATCCAAGGAAAATCAAATATTAAATTTAACAAATTGCAACAAGAAATAGGTAGGTTTATGATAGAAGCAATATTTACTCTGTGTTTCTATTTCTCTAAGGAAAACATTATATTCAATCACTCAGAGATAAATTAATTTTATTTTAAGTAGTTTTAATAGACAAGGTACATATTTTTGACTACCACACAGTATAAGCAGGGCGTTATGTATGTGTGTATGTGTGGTGCTTGGGACAAATCCTAATGTCTCACAGATGTGAGGCAAATGTTTTAGCACTGAGCTATATCCCCCATAAGCCAGCCATTGTAATGACACCATTCTGTGTAGCAGTTTTAGCTTCTTCATTCATTCTTTTACCATTCATACTTATGGCCTAACATATTCTACCTGAAATCTACTGTACACACAGGGGACCACAAGAATTTTGATGAGATGGTCTCTGTTCTGTCCTGATTGAGCAAAGGTAATGAATCTGCAACCAGATATTTTTAAGGCAAAAATGGCTCTGGTAGCCCCAGCAGGCTGGGTTCTGCCAGTTACCTTCTAACATGCCAATTAAAGAGTCAAGTAATAGTGAATAGGGGGTGATTTTTTGACTGTGGCAATCTTGGGAGGAAAAAACAAATGAAAAGGTTCTATGATTCTAAACCCATCTTTGGGGTACTGATGTGAGATTTAAGAAGAAACAACAGAAGAACTGTGGCAGCAGGCAAGAGTTATATATTAATGAAGCAGTACTGATAGAGGTATAGTCTGGTTAATCATTCTCACACTTCTGGTTCTGGTATGGTCTGCCAGGAGATTTTACTTTTGTCATAGCTTAAGAGAAGAAATCTAGTTATGATAAAATGATTGCTTGCTCCAGGATATAGCCTGCCTATCACAGATAGTATTGCTTTTTTTTTTTTTTTTTTTTTTTTTTTTTTTTTTTTCTGGCTGGGTGAGCAGTGTCTGTCCTGACTCTGCTGTCCAAGAATCCTAAGGTGACTCAAGTGGAATGGTTATGTGAGAGACAAAAATTATTCAAGATGCCTTCAGCCAAAGATCAGGAGATGGTGAGAGACAAAATGAAGGTGGAAACATTCAGGATTTCATAGTGATTCAGAATCTATGGACTCAAATGAGGAATGGATGCTTTTCAGCAACACAGCTTTTAAGTGTCTATTTCATATATGATATTCTATGGAGATGCTGAGACTGGAGAGTGGAACAGCTAAGAGTGAGTTCTGAAAAACTGTCATATTCAAAAAACTGGTTGATAACCCAAAGTATGATACATTTCCTCCCTGACCAAAGCACGTGATGATGATTCTGCAGCTCTGGGCACTGCAGTGACTGAAGGTGACCTGGGTTTTTGCTGTAATCCTAAAAGGAATGCAAATGGATGGAGATTTGAGATGCAAATGAGATATTCAGTGCATTAAGTTATATATAGAATTGTAAATAGTAGGTAGTTCGAATGAGAATGGCTCCCGTTGGCTCATGTATTTGAATGCTTAGTTTGCAGTTGATGGAACTCTTTGGAAAGGATTAAGAGGTAAGGCTACATTGGAAGAAGTGTGTCAATGGGGGTAGGCCTTTGTGTTTCAAAAGACGCAAGATACTTGCTTCCTTTCTTTTAAGCTCTTACGGACAATAAATTCCTTTCTGAAACTCATCCTTTTATAAAATTCATTATTTATGCTTATGAGCAAAAGTACATGGAAACCAGAGGCTAAAGGTAGCTTTGGTGACTATTGATTGTCTGAGAACCTAGTCCACTCCTCAGCTATGCTTACCTGAGGCCAGAAAGTCTACATCATACTCAAGGACTTAACAGCTTCCTAACTCTTATCTCCATGTTTTTAAAAGCTGCCTCTGCTGTTGGGGTCTGTGAGAAGTCCCCCAAAATATCACCAGTCACAATGTAAGCAGCAAGAACTTTTTTATTATGTTATGTCCAGATCATGGAGTGCCCCAAAACCAATTAGGGATGGAGTCTTGTATATAAAAACAAAGAGCCTTTATTCTAAAGGGAGTTAATGTGGGATTTCCTTCTGTATATGTGTTGCTTTTATTGGTTAATGAATAAAGTAGCTACTTGGGCCTATCACAGGGCAGAATAGAATAAAGTGAGATATCCAAACAGAGATAGAGGAGAACATAGGTGGTGTCAAGGAGAAACCATGTAACCAACCACAGGAGACAGATGCAAGAGAATCTTGCTGGTAAGCAACAGACACGTGGCAATACACAGACTAATAGAAATGGGCTGATTTAAGATGTAAGAGTTATCTGGAAATATGAATATGCTAATCGGCCAAGCAGTGTTGTAATTAATATCGTTTTCTGTGTGATTATTTAGGGAGTCTGCACAGCTGGGAAATGAGTGAGCAGCCTCCAACAACAATTCTTATACAAGTTTGCAAACTTGGACTCTGTCTCTTCATCATATTGGAGTGGTCTGTACATAGAATTGGAGTAATTGGAAAGCCCCAAGCTCAATTAGGGTTTGGTTTTTGTAGTAGCAAAGGTGGACGTGAGGGATTTCTAAGGTTTAAGACTCCTGATTGGCTGAGATTTGTTTAGGGGTGTCTTGGTGAGAAGCAATGCATGTATGCTGGCAGGTTATCCTATCTATGGTTAGAACTTTAGGAATTTCCTTTGGATGGTCTGTTCCTGGGTGGTGCCTATGGAGTTTCAGTTTATGACTTTTCTTGAAACCGGGGTAAATTATTGAGACCCCTATTGAGCTAAGTACTACAATTATATCACATGCATGTGGGAGTTGCACATACCTGTGCAAAACAGCAATGACCATGAGAGGACCTTGTAAACCCCTTTCATGCAGAGCTACAGGAATTTTTAAAGCTGTGTGACCATTCTACTGAGGATTCGCTTATGCAAGTGGCAACTATATTAGGACATTTCTAATTGGTTAGGGCTAAGACTATAGTTTTTCTATTCTTGGGCAACTCTGGACAAGTTCCAGGCTTTGTTTTTATTGACCATCACCTGTAGTGGAGAGGGGAAAGAGATGTTGACCCAGGCCTACATGCCTAGTCTAGTGTTAGGGATGCTTATGACTGATTGACCTTTGTTTGTGAACTGAGGCCTAGTTCTTACCTGAGTTATTAGGTGCCTGCCATGAAATTTTCCTGGCCATCTCATCTACTTCTGCAACTGTCTGTCTCTGATCAGTTCCCTGCTCACAGACATAAGAACATGCGAACCCTGGGCAGGTGCCAAGTGAACCTCAATATCTTTCTTTTCTTTTCTTTTTTTTTTTTTTTTGAGCCTTTGAAAATATTTTATTAGTTCTTTGAGCATGTTTATACAAGGTGTTTGGGTTATATTCATCTTCACTTCCCCAATTCTTTCTAAACCTACTTCTTACACTTCTTTTCCCACTTTTTTTTTTAATTTTTATCGATTTATTAAAGATTTCTGACTCTTACCCGCCACCGCCTCCCATTTCCTTCCCCCTCCCCCAATTAAGTCCCCCTCCCTCGTTATCAGGACCTCATAAGAAAATCAAAGCTTTTAGAGGAAGATCGAGGTGGGGAAAGGCAAAGAAGGCTTCTTTCTACTCTATACTCTCAGGTTTTCTAAACTGCCCAGTATATCAATCTACGGGGACGTCTTCAGATTTCTCGGAGCATCGGAGGGATGCACTTTTATGTCCCTATATATAAAGATACCACAAGCCTATATCTCCTTTGAAGAAGTCAGTAGCCCTGACTGTCTTTCTAACACTGCCCAACAAGCTGTGACAACTCCATTCTGCTGCATAAGGACCAACTTAAAATCAGATGCAAATTTCCTAAGGCTTCCTTTCCACTCACTTACTTCTGCCATTTACATGCAAATACTGCTCCCCTCTTCGACCTCACTTGTGTCTCTCAAGCTGTTTTCCTAACCTGGCTTGGGCAATGGCAAGGTTGGGCTTCTGTTAAATCTTGGTCCACACTTGACTGTCCAAATGTGCTTGGATCATAATTCTTCAGGAAATGTCTCTCTGTCAAAACGTATATCTGAATCTGGGTGATAATATAACCTTAAACTATGAGTGCTAGTTAAAGCACTTAGAGGTAAATTTTCTGACTGCCTTCCCCCTTTATGAACAGCTTAGCTTTTTCAGACTCTCCAGTTTAGTCATCTGGTTGAAGCCTTTGACAGAAGAGTGTGATGGGTGTTACTGACAGGGGTTTGTGGCAAGGAAAGGAAGAAAGAAAGAAAGAAAGAAAGAAAGAAAGAAAGAAAGAAAGAAAGAAAGAAAGAAAGATAATTAGGAGATGTTGCTAATATATGCATCTGCATTGATTTTTGTGTTTTTCACCAGTGCTTCTTTCTGGCGAACCCTGTCTTGGTGGGTCAGCCCAGATGAGCTCTGCATTTTTTTGTAGCAGCTCAGGGTGAAATAAATGCTTGTCTAATGCTGTGTGGCTCAATGCCCCCGTGTCATATCTATGCATGCCATAAAAGTAGTGATAAATATGATATATTTTTATGACATTGAATACTCTATGTGTCAATAAAATATTTTTTAAACTAGATGAAGGCTGCAATGAACCTGCCACCTGACTGAATCACCAAGTCTTCGTGTCCTGGGTCTGATTCAGCCTGGGTGGCAGAATCATCAATCGTCTCTGATGAAATTAGGTGCCCAGAACTTGTGGCATATGCAATGCTTTAATACTAATGCTCTAAGAGGTTTTTTTGTTGTTTTTTTTTGTTTGTTTTTTTGTTTTCCCGATACACATTGAGAAACGTGTCCCTCACTTCTCATTGGGGAAATGGATCGTAGTTATAATCGACCAGATGAGCTAAATGACCTTTCCTTATTTGAAATGTCCTGGGATTTTATAAGAAGCCAAGATCCATATATGCAAAAGAAGCTGCAGTGTCAACTTTTCAAAGGCATGCAATAGGCTGCTTTGAAAATATCATTTAAACAGGGAGGATCTCATTTATGGAATACTCATACTGACTGAAGACAAAATGCCTTGCAAAGCTGAGAGGGGTCTCATTGTCTATTCCTTGCAAATGGCACATGGATGATGCTGTTGATAGCATTACTCATGTCCACACAGGGCTTTTTATTGGCTAAAGCAGTTTGTGTTTAGCTCTTGGGATAGCATTCAAGAGAGAAAGCATGGTTTTGCAGTACACAGAGCTTAAGCCAGCTTTATACCGGTAACCAATAATAAATCATGCTGGGCTAGAGCATGCTAGCATGGGTGTGGACCAGGGTGGGTCCTTTTGCTACCTATGCCAGACTCACCAGTAAAGCTGACAAATAGCCATGCTAAGAAGAAAGATTTTTCAATGTAAGACAATGACTAAGAAGGTTGACTTTAAATGTGTCTTTGGTCAAAGATCTCATGCATACTCCTGCTCACACACCAAAGTTAAGCACACACCGTTCTAAAATACATAAAGAGCACATTTTCATCTTCAAACTTGGAAATGTCCATAACAGGCTGAGTAAAAACACTTTAACTATATTTGAATATTGTTTGACTCTTTGAGACTATTCTCCGTATAGGGGAGGGCTGCTTTTTATTGTTGTAGATAGGTGATATTTTTTTAGTTTACTTTTTATCATTAGACATTAAAGATAAGCAAGAGGCTTTAAAATGAGCTGATTACCTGATATACATTGTCAGTGGTATGTATGTCTCTAGACCGTCATCTAGGCAGTTTATATATATTCATAGTCTCTAAGTTACTTGGCTCCTGAGTCCGCTTTTTAATTTTCTGGTTCATGTATCAGAGGGGAAGGAGAACCTCCAGTTCCTTGGGATATTGCTCATTAGCATAAGGCTCTACATTGCAAATCTCCCCAGAATTGCTGGTATTTACATACCGATTTGACATGCATTAGAATTTTGAGGGTCAGTGCTCTAAAATGTTAGCAGATTGAGCACATGAGCTGGAATCAAATGCATAATGTTAACATTGCTTTCCCATTCAGTTACGAAGCATTTTGATCAAACGTTAAGTTGACACTTATCTGTCAATTCTTTTTCTTTTTATGATGGACAAATATCAAGAGCATTATAAATGAATGCTAGCATTGGGAAGATCAATAAGAAATCAATTTTAATAAGGCCTCTGTGGAGGACCAAATTACATACTCAAATAAGAACAAATGAAATTTTACGCAAAATGAGGTCAGGTCAGATTTTAGTTCCTGCCTCTTTTCAGTTCTTTCTAAGATAAGATGTTGATATCACTCTGTTATTTGGAAAAGCCAAGCAGTTGACCAATGATGCCATCCATTGCATGATTGAATTAGCTTAAGCTTCGAAATATATTGCAGTTCAGCATTCCAATCTATTTAATGCTATTCACAGATGTATTCTAACACAAATATATTTATTTATTGACAATAAATACCAAATGTAAAAGAATCAAACAACTTCATTTGAATCTCAGAGCTGCTCCTATGTGAGATCAGCAATCACATCAAAGCTTCTTAATTCAAGAATTAAGACTTTTTAGAATTCTGCCCATGCATTTTTCACAGGGGTAGACATCTTAAAACCTTCTGCCTCTGTGAATATTTGGTGCATAAGATGCTGACATTAGGAGACTGTGGAATGCATGGTCTACAGGAAGATATCCTTATTAATCCATCCAAGGCTTAGGAAACATCCCAGTCACAGGGGGCAATGAGAAAATAGCTCTATGATGAGGAGACAGTCTGTGAAATGCTTTTTCTGTGTAGAACATGACCACCGAACTCATGAATCATTGAAGTTGCATTTATCTATACAGAGTTTGCAGAAGACTGGCCCCTTCCACATTCAGTTATATATGTTTAGGGTGGTGGGGGGGGGGCATGCCTCATCAAGGATAATTATTGGTAGTAGGTGACTATGAAGTAAAATGTCATTTTCCATAGTGGTATGGCTGTTGTTACATGGTTTGGTGGATAGATAGGTGGATATCTTCATACAGGTTCCGTGCTGGTGGCCCTACTTAAACTCTGTGTTCCCAAACAAAAACATAAACAAAATAAAAGACATACTAATGGGAGAAATCCTTGTTAGAAGAAGGGAGAACTAGTGGAGATGGGAGTGGGAGAACAGAGGACAGAGTACAGGGTATGACAATGAGATTTAGTATTAATATTATTAAATTGTCAAAAAAATGGTTGTTAAAAAAAAGAAAATGAACAAGCAAAAATTCCACAGAGGTAGAAGCTACACAATATTTATTAAAAACTTATGCCTAAAATTATATGGCATATGCTTATAAGTATATACTTTGTACATATAGTGTGGATAATAAAACATATGTATTGTGTGTATAATAATGAATAAATTGTGTTACATGCATCCTGTATATATTATTTATAATTGGTGTCACTGGTATCCTTATTTGTGAATGTGTATATTTGATTAATTTATTTCTCAACAACTAGTCCTATTCTGAATTTAAACTGTTGAGCAATTAATGAAATGAAACTATTGATTACAACAACAAAAAGATAAAAATGAGAGATTTCAAGAATCCATGAGCAATAACCTAAGATTTGAAAGAGAAAGAAAAAGATTTCTTCAGGAGCTTTCTCTGTAATTCCTCTTTAACTACATTGTAGTTTTAATTCTTTCTCCTTTCTGGTTTGAAACAAATATCCCCTCTTCAGCCTCCTAGAAAGCAGGAAAAGGGCATTTTTCTCAGTTGAGACTCACTGTCCTAGAAATCACCGAGTATCAGTAGAGAAAAACCAATGCTGTTACCCATTAAATGGTTTTTTTATAGTTTTAATCAATCAATATATGTGTGTGGGAGGGGTTTTATAGTTTTAGTCAATATGTATGAGTGTGTGTGTGTGTGTGTGTGTGTGTGTGTGTGTGTGTGTGTGTGTACTTCTTACAAAATGGATGTCCCTTTACTTAGCAATAGTGAAGCCAGTATGTTTTCTCCTTCTCTGTGTTTTGGAAGTGGTGATAAGGCTACTCTGAATTTAATTCTCGGAGAACGGGCCCATTTAATCAAGTGATAGTTATCATTTGGATTAGTGGTAGTTAACAATAAAACGATTTTAGCTCACAGGTTTTCATTTCCTCTCAGTGGTTTACTGATGATTAACCTAGATAACATCCATTCAATGTTCGATGACAAAAGATCCCATGTGACTGGGATGTTGTCCAGGGAAACATGCAGAGAGATTGTGTGACATGCCTAGGAACCTACAGCTGGTAAAAGTCAGAGTTTGTAAGTGAAATAGCAGACTCTGAGTTCACCGCAAAAATTAACCCATTTTGTAGTGTATAGTGTTACCTAGCTCATCAGTCCCCAAAGTGGAAGAACAATATTTGCAGGATGTAGAAAGGTACACAGTGAATTCTTGCAAGAGGAAGAATTTACATATGGGGCCCTTATCCTTTAAAACTCTTGATTTGAAAATGAGGACAGAACCAGTGAGAGAGATGAGTTTATATGATTTTTGTGCTACTAGCTATGTAAGTACAGGCTTCAGCGATTCCTCACGACTGACATTCCTCGCTGTTGTTTGCCTTGCAAACATATGGAATTGGCAATTAGCAGTTTACAGTCCTGATGTTTCACTCAGCTGTCATGTGAGCTTTTTCTCAGCTTAGTACTATAAAAACCTGCCAAGCCTATAACAAGCTCCTAGTGATGAAGCCTGGCACTTGGGAACAGCTGATGTGAGGATCAGGTCTGGTGTGCGTGTGTGTGTGTGTGTGTGTGTGTGTGTGTGTGTGTGTGTGTGTCAGAGAAAGAGATAGCCAATCTCTGGTCTGCTGCTGGACTTCTTGGAGTCCACAAGTTTAGTTTGTTTGTGTAACTTGGCAGAGCATCCTGGCCATGACAATGGTCCAGATTGCCTTAACAAGATGTTGAGTGCTGCACAAGTGGTCCTCGTCTGGCTTTGGCCTCAGCTTCTAGGAGGTATTTGCATCTGCTACAGGAATGCTTTTGTATACAAGATGGGCATGCCAGATAGGCTTTAGGGTGTTTGTCAACCATATCTGATCATGTTAGGGTAGGGTCTGACCTCATCAAAGAGAACAGCCATGACATTTATTTAGAGTAGAAAGTTGACATTATAAGGCATCAACTGATCTTAAGATTGAGGTCAAGCATATGGACAAACAATTAACCAATCATATCTATATCACAAAGTTCCCATTAAATCCTCTGGATATAGAATCTGGGTGAGTTTCCAGATTGAAAATATTCTATGAATAGTGTCATGCTTCAGGCCTAGAAGGATAAGATAGCTTGACTCCACAGAAAAGAGAACAAAAATTCACATTTGAAACTCTTCTACTTTTTGCCATGTTTCTCTGGACTGATTTTGATCTGCCTGCTTCCTCTGCAACAAACTGAAATTGCATATGTTATCTCTCAGGGAGCTTTATGGCCTCCTCTGGTGAATTACTGAACCAGATTCATTTAAGAACTTCCTGAACTTGAGTGGGAGCCAAATTAGCATAGGTTTCATGACTCCATCCTAAATTTTCTGGTAGTTTCTTGTGCTTATACAACCTCTTCACCGGGGAGAAAGAGAAACAGGGAGAAGAGGTTGCTGGATCATCAGATGTTGTTGATTCAAGATATTGGAACTGTGTAAAAATGCTGAGTGTGCGTGTGTCAACTTGATCAACTTACTCCAACTCCGTGATGCATGGCACACAACCACCATATCAAAGAGCAATGCTTTAGAAGGCATCCTCAGTCTAACTTCTGCCCATTAGTAAGTGTTTAATAAACATTATTTTATCATTTGAAAAATTCCAAAAGGTATGGAAGTAAGTGGGTACAAATAGCTATTCCTTGATATGATTTCAGACACAGGCTCTCTAGAAGGATGAAAGTAAGGTGGAGTGGAGGAGGAGTGGTTAAAATTCCTTTCCCATATCCACAGAGGAAATAGTTCAGTAAAAACATGCATTGTTATGGTAAGAATAGGTTGCTATGGAATAATTATCTTGTACACTGTACAAATTTGTCATTTCAGTTGGTTTAATAAAATGCTGATTGGCCACTAGCCATGTAGGGAGTAAAGGTGGAACAACCAAGCAAAGATGATGGGAAAAAGATTGGCAAAGTCAGAGAGTCACTGGCAAATGCAGGGAGCAAGAAGAAAATGCCATATTGAGATAAGGTACTTAGCCATATGGCAAAGTATAGGTTACTATATGGGTTAATATAAAATGTAAGAACTGGTTAGTAATAAGCCTGAGCTATTGATCAAGCATTTATAATGTAAGCCTCTGAGTGGTAATTTGGGAAGTGGCTGCCATGTATTTGGGAACAGGCAGGTGCGAGAACTTCTGTTTACAGTAGGTATTGAACTTAAGTTGACAGATTTCATGGCATGAACCCGTACCCTTTGAGCCGTCTTGCTGATCCTGCAAAATTACTTCTAAAACACCAGTAGGGGAATATATGAGAAAGAAATTTCAGAAGGATAATAGAGTGAGACTTCAATAAACTAGCCAAAGCACTAAAACTATGGCAATGAATAGAATACACAGTGAAGATACAAAATCAATAACTGGATTACAGCACCTGGAGTGGCACTCTGGAAATATACTGTGAATAGATAAACATCCGATCATTACAGAGTAATTAAAAATAAGGAGAATGGGATGGGCTCACCATTAAATTGTTTTGGGAAAATTTGCTAGTTAGGAAAAAAAAAACTACTTAAAGCTTTCTCACATGCCACTCATGAGAAAAAATTTAACCTGAGTTATTTAAAATTGTGAACCTAGTCCACAAAAATGAGAATTATGGGTTAGTACTTAGAAAATCTGGGTAAGTATGAATCTACCAATATCATTAGTTTAAAAAGAATGTTTAGGAAACCTACATAATAAAATGCAATTAAGTTTCACCCTCCAAACAGCATTGCATACTTTAAAATCAAATTAAGAGAGTTGTTGGGAAAGGAATGTCTCATTTGAAAATTTCTTTTCATTTTTCTATTATGTTCATGTCTTAAGTATGAACTAGGTATTGCCTATTGATGCTATCTGAAATCTGAATTTTCAAATAATAGTATTAATCTTACATCACCAAAAATTTTAATTTATTATTATACATAATCAACCAATACCCAAAGAATTGAAAGTTATATTTCCCCAACAAGAAATAGAACAGTTTAGAGACTCTTCAAGACAATTACTTTCTGCAGATACCTGTACACATTCTATATGAATTGTACTCCCTGTCCATCCTAATATTTCTTGAGACCATAATAGGATACCGTTTCTTGAAGGAAATGTTTAAGAACATTTGGATCTCACATTGAATGTGGGATGTTTTATTTTCCCCTCCATTTCACTCTCAATCCGAAACATATGGGATGTTTTATTTGCAAGCTACAAAAACAAATCAAACAGGCAATTCTGTGTTGGAAAGAATTTATTCTTCCTGTGGATCAAGAGTTGAGCTCTGTGCCCAAACTTCCAAGCCCATTACCTTCTCTCCACAGTCATCAAGGTTAATAGCTGCTTCTGTGCCCTCCGTTATTGCTTCCTCTCTGAGTAGAGTCGCCAGGGCTGGTCGCATTTCCCCTCTTGATGTTCATTACTCTCTTGTCTTCTTCTATTTCTTGGAAATGTGTTGTTTTACCTGATTATTGCCAGTTGCTCTATCAGCGTTGTGCCCGTGTGGATTTTCTGATGAAGTGCCTTATCACTTTCCTTGGCTCAATTGATTTGCTTCACTGCAGGTATTGTGTAGCCTTGGGTGCCTCAGTCCCAGGATTGGGGCTATCAACAGAGCAGTCAAATGACGATGCCTGGATACCACTCCCAGGGCATCCATTCATCTCAACAGAATAAAACGGTGCTGAAAGTTCTTAAATAGGTTGCTTGATCCTCTAAAAGTTCCATATTCCACTGTAGCAGAGCTTTCTTCACTACTGATTATGGTTGAATACAATGAAGGGGGCACCTCTTTGGTGTTAGTCATGTTCGTTATGGAAGTTTCTATCAGCATATTAAATCTGCTTACTAATTTTCAATTGATTTTACTATTTGCAATCTCTTTCATGGGTACGTTTCTACATTTTCTGATAATATTTGAATAATTAAACTAATAATTAGCTAACAACTTTTTTCCAAGGCCATATGATTTCTACAGAAAATGTTGAGAACTCGTATCACATTATTTGGACCCCTTGATAGCTTCAAACCAATATGGCATATAAAACACTGTCTACTTAGGTAGGAAACAGTGATTCCAATCTACAAACATACAGAGACTAAAGAAAGTATTTGTAAGATGAATAAATTTTATATTAGCAGTTTTAGTCAAGGTTTTATCTTGTTTCTAAACAGCTTAATTATTGGCTGTTCTGAACAACAAAGAATCCCTAACAGAACATTGCCTTCAGAGTTGAGAAGGCATATAAATGAGCAGACCTAAGGACAAGTCTGTAGAAGAATTTCTACAGACTATCAACATAATCCTCAGTATTTGCTAAATAATTATATGGGCAAATATTCACATGAAGGTATATATTTGAATCCCAGTGTACAGTCAAGCACAGAGCATGTCTGTCTGATGCTCACCTTTCAAGGCTTTGGGGCATTCCCAGATCTGTAGCCAAGCCCATCCATACGAGCATCAGAGCATTAAAACAGTGGGTTAGAGTGTGGTTTAAATCTCTGATTATTCATCTTGACTGAGTCACTAATTTTTCCTCTGGTATCCTTTCCTTGTACAGTCCTTATGGAAAATGCTGACTGATAATATATATACATATATATATATATATATATATATATAGCAGCAGAAAAGTTTTATTTTTTGCCGAACAAAATTTTCAAATGGCATATGAACAGAAATCCAAAAGTTGCAAATCCACAGCTGCAGTCTGTGGGGAGAGAAACTCTGTACCCAGCCAATCTGCAGAATATACTGGTGTGTAGAAAATCAATTGATTGGCAGATGTGGATATTTGCATCGGCCTTAATTGCTTAAAATCAGCGAGTTGGGAGGTGTCACTAGGCTTGGCAGCAGTTCAGGTCTGGTACAATCGCTTCTTTGCTAAAATTTGTATGGTAGTTTTTAAAAAGGGGACAAAGATTTAGGGGATCTGATGAGGAAATTGCCACCAGAGAAGCTGGACTGGGCTCAGTGTCAGCATTCAGCAAATCAAGGGAGGAACAAGTTCAGAAAAGACAGAATTATCCCTATCAGATGCAAAGGAGCTCAGGATAATAGGATAGTATGTTAGGAAAATGACAGGGTTAAAATGTTGAGTAATTACAATTGAGAATAGGCTACTCATCGAGAGGAAGCGATGCTACTAGGGAGTTACCCAAACATTGAGGATTTGATCTGGTAAATGTCATAGAAAATTGCTTCCAGTTTTCGGGAAACAGGAGTTATTGAAGCCACAGGAAGCTACTTATTGTTGATTCTCAGCTGCCCATAATACTAAAAGTATCATAACCAGGGCTAAAATACATTGCAACTGTACCCCTGATTGTCAGCCTCAGCTGTAATGAGGGCACTGATTTTTCTTTCCCATCTTCAAATCTTCATTCCCCTCTCCCTCTCTCTCTCTCATGAATTTAAATGAAAATTGGCTGCAGAAAATCTGCTAGATCTTTTCTGAGGCTTTTACTTGCTGTAATTCAGAAATAAGGAGCAGGGAGAGAATTCTGACTATCCACAAAGACTTATTTGGACAGTCACAGCCAATGATGTGCGTAGCTCTTAAGCCATGCAATCAGACTGGAAACGACCATTGGAAGTGAATTGAAGCTCACGGTTTCTCTGGCTTTAAAATGGGCTTTCTGTTTTATACACTCAAATACAGATTTAATTAGCATAATTGTGTTTTTATTTATTTATTTTTTTATTTTTCGAAACAAGGTTTCTGTGTAGCATTGGAGCCTGTCCTGGAACTAGCTCTTGTAGACCAGGCTAGCCTCCTGAGTGCTGGGATTTAAAGGTATGTGCCACCACCGCCCGGCAGCATAATTATGTTAATGAAGAGTCAGAGTTATAAAATCTTAAATTTCCCAAGATTACATATGTGCCAAATATTATGTTTAAGACTACAGTTCATGTTTTTATTTTTCTTTTGTTCTAAATCTGCCTTTCACCTATGCCGTACTTACCACGAAAAAGCCGGGAAACTGTACACTGTACTGGGTAGTTTCGGTCAACGTGTCAAGAACCTGGGAGGAGAGACGATCAGCTGAGGAGTTGCCTTCATCAGATTGGTCAGTGGAAATGCACGTCGGGCATTTTTCCTGGTTGCTGATTCATGCGGGAGGTCACAGCCTAGGTCAGTGGTGTCAGGGCTGTTTCTGAAAGGCAGTTAGAAGCCATGAAGAGTTCGTAATCGGTAAGTGAATTAGTGGTCTATCACGGTCTCTGCTTCAGTTCCTGCCTCCAGGTCCAGACTTGAGTTTCTACTCTGGATTCCATCGATGAGGGTGGACGCTGATGTGGAGGTGTAAAACAAGTAATCCCTCATTCTCGTTGGTTTATCACAGCAACAGAAAGCAAATTAGGACACACTCTAAATAATTGTGGCCAACATACCAAGTAAAGCCTATTTTCATAGGGATGCTTACGACGAGAATTAATGGACTTATTTTCTTTTACTGTCTTAAAATGGGAAAGATTTCAGTGCTTTGAAAATTGTCTCTTCATGCTTCCAAAGTACGTTATCGTCTTTAACCTAAATCAATTTTTAATTTTTATAAAGTTTATAAATCTTTTTATAGATTTCTTCCACCCCTTTTTGTAGCATCCAAATCCCGACTGTAAGGTATCTTGTCTCCATCGGTAAAACGAGGAAAGTTTTTGATTATTTTTCTGTTTTTTGCTATGATTAGGTACCATCTGATTTTGACTCTTAGAGACTGTTTGCTGATACTCAAAATTCCTCCAGCTCTGGTTTTCCAGATTCTCTGAGAGAAATGTCCTTAATTTATTCTTCCAGGTAAGCTTAGAAATCACCATATCCTGCTTTTCAAATGCCATTGACAATTTTATTCTGGCTCCTTTAATATCAGAACTAAATTCACAACTTGTCTCTTTCCTGATCTCCTCATTTTGTCTTCAATTTGTTAAGAGTTTTCTATGTTCTTCAGTAATGGTCTACATTTCCTCAAAATAGCTTTCTTTTTAAGTTTATTCATATATAGGTGTGTGTTGTAATTTGTTTAGTACTCGTACTAGAATTCATTTTTTTATTTTACATTACTGTGTCACAATGGGGGAATGGCTGGCATACACAAAACTTTGACTTTAAAATTTTGTGAAACTGGAGAGCTGGCTCAGTAGGTAAAGTATTGGCTGTGCAAGTGTAACGACCTGAAGGCCTGAGTTTGCATCCCCAGAACCCACACAAATCCAGGTGCCTGTATTCACACTGTTCCTAAACTGAGATGAGAAAGGAAGGGAAGAGAATCCCAGGAAGGTCGTAGGCTAGGAAAGCAGAGCTACACAGACTGTGTTTCAAACGAGGTGGAAACTAAGGGCTGCCACTCAAGGGTGTGTCCTGACATCCATATGCTTGCTCTTGAGCATTTACACAGAAATGTTTATTTTGATTTTCTATTTACCCACCTAAACATCTCAACAAATTTTGATAGTATTTGATAATTATATATTAATATGCAGTTAGTTATAATTTTCATCTCTTGTTTGAGACTTCCATTTTCAAAACTTTCCCTGGACCTGGGATTTTAGTTTTATTACACATTGTAGCATCTCTTGAAGCAAGAAAGATTTTATTTTTGTTCTGATGATGTAAGCCTTATAATATTAGAATTGCTAATGTCATACAACTCTTGTTTTCTTGGAACAAACACTATTTGCAATGTATTATTTTTAATAGCATGTTGAACTTGATTTGCTAGGATTTTATTTAGATTTCACATCTCAACTCAAAAGTGAGAGTTTTCTTTCAATGTGTGTGTGTTCTCTACTAGTTAGGTGTCAGTACCAGGGTTATGTGAGGTTTGAAAGTAGAAGCTGAGATCCATAATACATTATTATTTTGTGAGTCTGTGGTTTCATCAGTTCAGGAGCACATTGTGATTTTACTTAATTATTATCTTCATGTATATGTATGTATGTGTGTGCATATGTATATATTTTGAATGCACACATGTATGCGCAGTTGTTCATAGTCATGTGTCCCATCAAGGCCACACAATACACATTGTGTGTCCTCTGTCACTTTCTGTTTTATTTCCTTTAACACAAATTTCCTCACTGACTCTGGAGGTGGGCTGTCAAGAAAGACCCAGGTATTGGTTTAAGACTAAAATTCAAACTCCCAAAACCAGTGCAAGAAACAGCATTACATACCTATAATCCTAACCCTGCAGAGGGCTTAAGAACCAAGTGTGCTAATTCACTGAGCCTGCACCTCTGTTCCCCTAAGTATACTTTTAAATCTATATATCTTCAGCTGTAAAATTCCAGGACATGTCTAGTTAGCCTCCTTGGTAAATTAGAAATTCCCATTTTTCTTCATGGAAGTCTTGTCAGGGCAGCTGTGGTTTCCCCACTTACTTTGGTATAACTTTCGTCTATGGGTTGTGCTGTTTGTTTTGCTCAGGTGATTGCTGCTTGGCCACGCCCCTTCAAGGCACTTCCAAGGAACTCAGTATTCTGTCAGCAGGGCCTAGAAAGACCATGTGATCTTTGTTATGTACATCAATTGTAAAAGAAATATATTGATATACAAAATATACAGAGGACTGTATTTTCAGTTTTTTTTATCTTTATATTTTTCTACAATTTATTCCTGAAGGAGATGGAGAAAGTCTAAGGATTGGTCTTTAGAATTAGAATTTTAGTTTATCTCAGAATTCTTCAATTTTTTCCACTTCAAAACCTTTTTGTATATAGACGCTTTACCTGCATGTGTATCTCTGTGTCACCACATGCCTGACCCACAAAAAGGCCAGAAGAGGGCATCAGATTCCATGGAAATGGAATTGCAAATAGTTTTGAGTGACTATGTATATGCAGAAGCCATGTTCAGGCCTCTGGAAGAACCCAGTGCTTTTAAACACTAAGCCATCTCTCCAGCCATAAATGCTCAGAATTTTTGTTTGGAAGAAGAGTTTCCTTAGATATTTAATATAATGTATACCCAATCAGAAAAACTCATACTACCAAGGAGACAAGAATGTGTGTAAGAGGTTATCCAAATGGCACATTTTAAATAATCCTTCTGCAAACTAATAACCAACCCAGATACTGCACTTGAAGAGTAGAGAAACTTATTACTGAAGATATGTAGTATCAGTTTTTCATGATGCTACAGATACCTTTTCAAAGCTATCTGATGAAGGTATGATGAAGACCCCCTGATGATTCTGAAGTGCCCTAAAAGACACCAAACATCTTCTTACCATACCAGAACCTCACTGTGTTGATTGATGCTCTGATCTGAACCTCTACTGACTTCCTGGCTTACTCAGAGGTCAAACTCTGAGCTTTGTTATTGCCGTCCAAGACACAGGTGGTGTGTTTCATTCCTGCTGTGCCTTAGGTCTTCCTCTGACCCTGCATTCCACTTGCAGGTCCCTCCCTCCCTCCCTCCCTCCCTCCCTCCCTCCCTCCCTCCCTCCCTTTCTTCCTTCTTTCCTTTCTTCTTTCCTCCATCCCTCTTGCTTGCTCTCCCTCTATCTCTTTCTTTTTGTGGTTCTGGCATGCTTTTGTTATTCCTGTCTCAGCGCCATGCCATTTGACATCATACTGGCTTGGATTATCCTCCGTACAATCAAGTATACAGTTAGTGCTTGTGTCTCCGTGTGATCCAAAATTATAGAATTACCCTTTTGGAGAGGCAATGCTGACTACAATTTAAACCTCTTGTCTGTGTTCCTTACCTTTAATCCATGGTTTACTTATTTTGCTTACCACTGCATAAAAGATCTTACAATTCCTTCATGTATCTTTTTAATTTCTTATTCTCTCATTACAATATAAACTTCATAAAAGTGGGATTTTTGGAACATATTATTTATTCCTTTATATTTAATTTCCAGAAAAAATATTTATTTTGTACCAGATAATCAAATATCAGATGATTTTGATAGTGAATTTGAGTAACAAAATTGATAATAAAGTAATTGATTAGAGAATAAATTGTTAAATATTCTGGTGGCTATTAGAAGTCTAATCTAGAAGTAACATTGAGTTGGGGGCCTTACACTATGGATGGTAAAATGGACATCACTGTATTGGGCTCTCTCTCTTGGATGGCATTTTGCTGTGGGGTAATGGCCAATACAAGTGACAAAGAACTCTGAAAACTGTGGTGCTGATTGCAGTAGCTCTGTGATGCTGATAAGGTAGAAAAGGCTATTATCTGCTTGCAGCACCATTTCCCGCCAGTGATGTATTACTTATTGATGTTCTGTTTACAGCAATACCCCAAGAGCTGACTTCAAACACCATGCCTGCCACTGTCCATTTGGTTTGGGTGTTAAATATTTTGAACGCTGTGCCTGCTAAAGATTAAGAAACACCTTCATTATTGGAATTCTTTATAGAAAATAATAATAACCCTGTTGCTACAGTTCCTCAAGATTCAGTCCTGTACTTCTTTTTTCCTCTGAAAGTACTTTAATCTTGATTGGTAGAAATGCAGTTTCTTAGAAATTCAATAGTTACATAGAGCCCACAGTAATATCTCATGATTTCTTGGGGGTATTCTATGTTTGTCCTTTTTGCTTTCCCTGGAATGGCCATCCTTGTTTCCTACTTGGTGGATATTTTCTTAAAATTACTTCACAGGTCAAAGTTACTTTGACTTGAGGTCATCTTGGTCACACAATGTAAGGTGACTGTTGCTGGTTTTTTTATTTCCCCCCTTTCTCTTTATTCCCTATGCATGTCATTATTAAAGTTATATACTTATATTCTTACATATCTTTATGTGTATTAATTGTCTGCCATTGACCAGAAACCAAACAATACTTATGCCCGGTATTTATAAAATACTTAAGAAACATCTTTTTAATCAAAGAGATTAATACTCACAACCTGTATTATCTAACTAGATAATACAGTTATTATTGTTAGTCATGGAATAGATGATGCAAAGAATCAACAGGAAATGCATAAAGAATAACAAGGCACACTGAAATTAGTGTCGTGGATTACTCTGTGTGTTTTTTCTTCACATTTGGCATCTGGAAGTTCTCTTCTTGTTGAGTCTATTTCCATATTGCCAACAAGATGTTGCCACATCCACCGGATGTGAAGCATTTGTGCACCAAGGTAAAAGAGTTATTTTTGATTTTTTCTTTTCTGTTTTTTAAAAATGCTCAAAAAAACAATTTTAAAAGATAAAGTGTCCGGGGGAGGGTAGGTGGGAGAAGTTTGTGATGCAAACCAGAAACTTACGTAAGAATTAAATCTGTCCCTTAATGTGAGTGTGGTAGTCAAACTAAAAAGTTTTATTGAGAAGGTTGCGCTGAGCTATTGGTATACTCTCAATGGCATTAAGCAATTCAATTTGAATAGACAAAGCAATTTAACTAAGCTTTTACTGACATCAGAACTACTGTCTAATAGCATCTATAAGTGCTTTAAGGACATCCATACATTTTACTTAAAAATAGTGATTGTGAGCCAGATATTGTAAAGAGATGTGGTGATTCATTATGCACACACTCATCTCTGTCCTCTGTTATGCAATACTAGTTGAGTAAGTTTCTCTACTTATCACAGGGATGATGTGGTGGTAAATGGAGTCACGGTGATTGTGAGAGTTTAAAAGTGTCACAAACTACATGGTGGTGTGGCAGCCCTCTAGCGGACAGGCATGAAGAGATTAACTACCTTTCTGTGTACTTGCACGTAATTTAGAGTGGGTATGTGGACTACTTGCAACAATATATTTGAGGAGGAGAGAGATGGAGGCACACAGTACAAAGATCAGATGACCAATGAAAGCAGATGATAAATGTTGCATCTTCATTTGCTATAACTTCTATAGATTCTTTTTTTTCCCTTTTTTTTTATTGAGAATAAGAAAAAAAAAGTTTCCGCCTCCTCCCAGCCTCCCATTTCCCTCCCCCTCCCCCCACTCTTCTCCCCCTCCCCCCCCTCCTCTCCCCCTCCCCCCCCTCCTCTCCCCCTCCCTCTCCTATCCAAAGAGCAGTCATGGTTCCCTGCCCTGTGGAAAGTCCAAGGTCCTCCCCCCTCCGTCCATGTCTAGGAAGGTGAACATCCAAACTGGATAGGCTCCCATCAAGCCAGAACATGAAGTAGGATCAAAACCCCTTGCCATTGACCTTGGCTTCTCATCAGTCCTCATTGTTCGCCATGATGAGAGAGTCCGGTTTTATCCCATGCTGTTTCAGTCACAGTCCATAAATAAAGGTCACGGAGTGTATACCTGGTGAACCTAAAGAAGCTAAAGAAGAAGGTGAACCCAAGAAAAAACATATAGTTATCCTCTTGCCTAAGGGAAGTAGATAAAATTGCCGGGGACAAAATTGGGATCTTGGGGGTGGGGTGGGTTGGGGATAAGGGGGGACAGGGAGAGAAAAGTAAGAAGGGGAGGATTGGGGGAACTTAGAGAAACAGGAAGATTGGGATAAAGGAAGGTTGGATAGGGGAGCAGGGAAGCACATATCTTAGTTAAAAGAGCCACCTTAGTGTTGGCAAGAGACTTGAACCTTGAATGGCTCCCAGGAGCCCAAGGCGATGTCCCCAGTTATTCCCTTGGGAAGCTGAGGATAGGGAACCTGAACTGACCCTATCCTATAGCAATACTGACTAATATCTTTCATATCACCATAGAACCTTCATCTGGTGATGGATAAAGATAGAGACAGAGACCCATACTGGAGCACTGGACTGAGCTCCCAAGGTCCCAATGAGGAGCAGATGGAGGGAGAACACGAGCAAGGATGTCAGGACCACGGGGGGTACACCCACCCACTGAGACAGTGGGGCTGATCTATTGGGAGCTTCTATAGATTCTTAAGAGAAGGGAAAGGTTTGGGAAAGACTTTCAAACTGGTAGAAGCCTTATAAAACCTATAATAGACTTGACTGATTATTGATAATCTGAGCACAAAAGAAGCTAAGCAATTTTACTGTGAACCATATGATCAAAACATGGTGAAGACTATATTGGCTCATATTTAAATGTGGAAATATATTGTCTTATTAATTAATTTACAGTGCAAGGTCTGGTGTGATGGAACACACCTTTAAACTTCAGTGCTTGCATATGGACAGAGCCAGGTGGATATCTATAAATTCAAGGCCAGTTTGACCTACATAGTGAGATCTGGCCAGTCAGTGGTATATACCAAGAACCTGCCTCACATAAATGACTGACTAACTGAATGAATGAATAAATAAATGCATACACACGTACGTACATACATAGATAAGTACATAAATACATAAAGCCAAAAATTAAAAATAGTTTACAGTAACTCTAAATGATGTAGAACAGAAGAGAATATTTTTCTAGCTGGGGTTCTCAAAACGTAGCTTCCAAACATTTAGTCATTAAGCACTTGGGAACTCCCGACTCTATTCCCACCCCCATCCTCTGCCTTTGTCTCTGAAATTTCTATTTTAATAAGTGTTGTTTTGATTGAGAGCGTGTTTTCATCTGAGAAGCACTACATGCTAATAAGGATATAAGAGATTGGCTAAGAAGTAAAATTAAAACGGACTATGACCAATCTTTGAGTATTTGGACAGGAAAAGGCTAAATGGGGATCATCTTGGTGGACTTTGGTTCAAATGTGTCCAGTTACTTGAGAAGTTGCCTTTGCTCCTTCTCAGTTCACATCTTTGCCATTCTTTGTTCAGGCTGCTCTCTACCTTTAGGTAAATTGATCTCTGTCTCTGCTTAACAGTGTCAACTTATTTTTTAAAATTCCCTTCAAACATTGGTTTCCTTTTCCCTAAGGACAGTTTTTATGTATATGCCCCCCCAACAATCTCTTCATTACTTCTTTCAGTTTCTATTTTATTTCCAGGTTTGTGTGTCATCATGCCTGAGCTTTTTTTTTTTTCCATTTAAGTTACTTGAAACATGCATATACACACAATGTTGCTGAATTTAGTTTAATAATAACAAGGCTGAGGTACATAGCTCAGGGATGGAACACTTGCTTAGCATGCATAAGGCAATGGGTTTTATTCCCAGCAATGCCCAAAATAAAATGTACCTACTGAGCACACACACAAAAATATATTACAATATCAATCTGCCCACTATGTACAATGTTACTTGCATGTATATATTTTGAGGGCTGATCCTTTGGTATTGGATAACCAATTGGCGTGCTTTTTCTGGGGGAAGATTGTGTCTCCTGCTCTGAGCATTCTTTAGTTGCCTGCAGTTCTTTGTCTAGGACTGAGGTCCCATGAGCTTTTCCCCTCTCATAGTAGCATGTCTTTTAGTGTCATCTTTGTTCTCATGTGTAGACAGCCATGTTGTTGAGACTTCTTAGATGTAGCATCTGATGTTTCTGGGAGACATAATCTCACAGCAGGCTTCCCTTCCTATTCCTCTGGTACTTACCATCTTTCTACTCTTTTTTTTTTTTTTTTTTTTTCTGTGACCATCCCTAAACCTTAGGTGCAGTCAATAGATTATAAATGTATCAGTTGAGAATGGGCTCCAACTTTACATTATATTACTTGCAGTTTTCTGTAATGGTCTCTGTCTGTTACAAAGAGAGGCTTCCTCAATGAGAGGTGAGGACGACATTTCAGTTTCATCACTTAAAAAAGAGATCATGAGTTTTCCAGAAAGCAAAGGGGTAGCACATGAGAGTTTTAATGGGGAGGAAAAGGAAAAGGTATGATATGATTATATTATAATCTCAAACATAAAAAAGAATTACTTAAAAATGTATCAATAATGGGTAGGTTAATTCAAAATTATTTTTATTTTTATTCTTAATTTTTGTATTTTCTTTTTACTGATTAATGTATGCTTTTTTTTAAGATTTATTTATTTATTATGTATACAACATTCTGCCTCCATGTATGCCCACACTCCAGAGGAGGGCGCCAGATCTCATTACAGATGGTTGTGAGCCACCATGTGGTTGCTGGGAATTGAACTCAGGACCTCTGGAAGAGCAGACGGTGCTCTAAACCACTGAGCCATCTCTCCAGCCCTTAATGTATGCTTTTAATGTGTGGATTGCATCATCTGTCAAATTGATTGCATGGGATAGAAAATGTTAATTCAAGTATAAACTAGAAAGCAGGCATATTATCAGATAAGCTTCTGTCCTCATATATGCATGCGTTTGGTCCTGTGTTTCATCCGCAGCAAGTCACTCTGCTCATCGCCGTGCCTTCCCTGCTAATTCAGATGAAGATTTCAAATGAGGCCGACACTAATTTCCGTTGCATCTTCTTTTAGACAAATAGCCAGATGCTCCCTCCGTGGGAGAAACAGGCTGTCAGAGTCATCACAGAGATTTGAAGACGCACCTAACAAAACACCTGCAAGAGCACAGGAGGATTAAGCCATTCCTGAACTGAGCCCCTGGGACTGAACTCAGCTTTTGCTCTAGCTATCGTGGATGGGGTGTCTGTGTAGTGTACATTCAACACTCTGAGAAAACAGAGGTTTAGAAAGAAATGTCACGGTCAGGCCAGGGAATTCACTTGTTGGCAGAGCTTTGTTGCACTGCTCCAGGGAGACCAAGATAAAACTATACATGGCTCAGAAATCCTACACAGAGCATATTAGAGAACACTGGAATGTCCTATTTGCTCAGGTATCACACTCTCAGACTCATGGAAAAATGAAGGAAAGGGTATGTATTCCTGGAGTATTGCTACTCTATTTGGACAGATTTAGATAATGAGATTTATTAAGGGCTGGATGAAGAGGTAAGTGGATCAATAAAATAGTATGAGAACACAGAGAGAGATACATAGAGAGAAGCAGAGATAGAGAGACAGAGAGACTGGAAGATACAGAGACAAAGAGATTAGAGACAGAAAGACAGGGAAAGGCAGATTGACAGCTAAGATGAGAATGTTAAGCACTAAGAAGATAATGAAAGCAGCAGAGACACTAATGATAAAACCAACTCTCTATGGAAATCCCATTAGCAAGAACATTTCAAGGAGAGGAAAGGACCACAAGGCCATAAACTAGGAATGGGTTTGGCAATCCTAGAGAAAGACTATGAGGTCTGAGACCTGGAGAATGAGGACTGTTAAGAGGTAGGAAAAGCTAAGCAATGTGCACAAACATCTTTTAAAAAGGACATTTTAGGAAGCCATTTAAAGTTTTTATATTGGGGGATTGGTTTGGGGGATAGAATTATCATGTTTTACAAAGATTACTCTGGTTCATGATGACATGCTTTTCAACATTATCCATTTATAGCCTTGCCTTTGAACATCCAGGCTGTAATCCAAGCCAGCAGACACAAAATGGTGACACGATTAAGAAAAGGCTGTCTTTATAGTACCCATTCTGGACCAATCTGTAGCTTTTATGTGAACATTATTATTGCCCCTGAACCATAATGGGCATAGAATGGGAAGCAGCCTTCCACCTGCACCATCATCCAATCCACTTTATGGAGCCATCATCTGTATCAGTCCCAAGAGGCTCATTCTACACTCACAACATTGGACTTTTCTCATCCACAAAAAATCAAACTCAAAGATGTGGATATTAATATTAAAATCATTTTGAATAATTCTCTTCTCATAAATAATCACTTTAAAAGATTCCTTTGCACTTTAAGCACAACCAACTGAATCAAAATACACATAGTTCTATGGGCCACTTGATTGTTTTTTCTTCATTCTTTAATTGTATTATAACCCTTCCATGTCTTGGCAAAAGGCAAATATGACTGTTTTTCCAGACTGGTGTTATTTCAAGCAGAAAAAGGAGAACCATAAAGGTGGAAATAAATCTCAGAGGAATTTGGGGATGTATTTTTAAAAACTAATCCACCACAATATCAAATCTAATTCATGTAAAAATATTCTCAGCTCTCCTCCTCCAAGGTTCATAGTTGGAGCGCATTCTTTTTCCTTAATTTTCCACACAATTAAGGATTATCTGATGTTTGCCAGAGAAGTTTTTGCACTTCTATTTCTTTGGCAAGATCTCAGTGTTATTTAACGAGGAAATAATAATGATTTCAACAGATGAATTTTTTGCAACTGAGTATGTACATGCAGAAGAATAAGTTTAGATTCCCCCTTATCACATACTATGTAAAAGTTAACTCAAAATGGATTAAAAGCTGAGTAGGTCATTTAGTGGTAGGTTACTTGCCTAGATAGGATATTCAAGGCCCTGTATTCAACACCCAGCATACCACACACATAAACACAAAAAGCACATTACACACTCACTTACACGTGACAAAAATATAAAATTGTGAATTTCAAGCCATAAGAGCAAAAGAATCTTAAAGTTATTACAGTAAAACAACTTCAAATCTTCGGACGTTGGATTAGTCAATGATTTTCTAAATAAATTTACCTTTTTTCATAATATTCATTGTACCTTCCAGTATAGTAAACACTAGTCCATAGGTATGCAGGCTTGCTCTAGGTAAGTACCAGCTTGACTTCCCTGTGTTCAATGAGTTGTGTAAGTGCTGTCTTAAGCAAGAGAGCCTTACTATCAATTTTTGGAAAGCTACCAATAGCCTTAGCAATAGTTTGGGTTGTGTGATTCTTCTGGGATCACTTTAGTCAAGAACTTGATTAGATATAACCCATTCTTTGTACTAGAAGTTTCAGTAGATGATAAGACATGTATATCTATTTTGGGCTTTGTCTCACCCACTATTTGGCGATTTTATTTAAATTGGCTTCATACAGGTATAATTTAAAAAAAACTTTTACTGTATTAGGTTTTCTTATAATCCCCCAATGGCCCTTAGTTTTAGCTGTCCTGATCTTCCTTCTTTACCCTTCTTTCCTCATTCCTCCTTCCCATTTGATTATTCCATTTCATTCCTTGCCAATTCTTAACTCTCTATTGTATTTCGTCTTTCTAGTGAGATACATCCCTCCCCCACACTGACATGCCCTCTACCTAACCTCTGTGAATATATGAATTATAACTTGCTTATCAATGACTTAACAGCTAAAATCTAGATTTAAGTGAATATATGCTACATTTGTATTTCTGGGTCTGAGTTACCTCATTCCAGATGATTTTTTTCCTAGTTTATTTATCTGTGAATTTAATAATTTTATTTTTGATGATTGAATAATTGTCAGGGTTTAACCTTGACACATTCATACATTCTAGGGTAGGGGCATATAGATTAGAATTGTTAGGCAGAAAAAAAAAAAACAGAGATACAAAAGAAAGAAATAGAAAGAGAAACAGAATAGAGTCAGAAGGGCAACCCAGTGAGTACTAAATTTGCCCACATTTCTTTTCCATATTTGTTATATACCCTAATCCAAAAGAGGTCAAGTAGAGGGGAGAGAAGACAAAGATTGCTTTACCATGACACAAAGAACAAGCAGAACAATTACCTCTTTAATACCTGAAACATCAAGTGGCTATATCCTAATTTAAGTATTCTGTTGTTTAGGCAGAACATGGAGTGACCCTACCTTAGGCCAAGCATCCTGTAGTCAGTCACATCCTGGGTCAAACCTCCTATCCTAAACTTGAAGGAAAAAGAACAGGGATAAACTCTCTGACCTATGGTCAAGGAAAAGCTGATTTACATCTATGGGCTCCAACATATTCCTCCTTTTAAAATTTATTTATTAAAGCTTATGCTATAAGACAGGTTACTGTGCCTGGCTTAGATTGTCTTCTTTCACCTTCCAGGCTTATCCATCATTAGTGCATGCAATCTGTCAACCACGTTCTGTCTTAGACTGCCTGGAGGAAAAAAAGACCTTACCTGTCATTGACTAACAGCCTTTCTTTACAAAAGGGTTAAAGGAGAATGCATTGGTAGACACTATCCACCTCTGAGCCAACTTTGCATTGAGAGAGTTCACAAATAACAAGATAATTATAAACAAGTAGATAAAATTTGACACATATAAGCTCCTATGGTTACATCATCTCCTAATAAAGGAGTAGAGAGTGACCAAGAAGGCATGGCTTTTTTTATATTATTCTAGGATATCCTTAGTGGTTTTAGTTGCATCAAAATCCAAATTTGTCTTATTAAACATATCAAGTCTAAGGACTCATTTGCATCATGTCAATGTTTTTTTTTTTTTTTTTTTTTTTATCAGAGAAGCTCTAACCTTTTTATAACCAGCAACATCTCCACAGTGAATCAAAGCAGTTACAAGCATTAACTGGCCCATACCATAATTCTGGTAGGAAAATTAACAATAAACACACAATTCATCAAATCACACAATGAATAGGGTTGTTCTAATCAAAACAAAGGAAAGTATCTGTGTTTTATTGATCTTGGCCATTCTGATTACTTTAAGATAAAATCTCAAAATAGTTTCAATTTGAATTTCCTTGATAACTAAGTATGTTAAATATTTTTTTAAAAGTGCTTCTCAACCACTTTTGAAAATTCTCTGTTTAGATCCTTACTACCTTTTAAAAATTGAGTTATTTTTTTTTGCTGCCCATTTTCTTGAGTTCTTTATATATTTTTGATATTAGCCATTTATTAGATATGTATCTGATAAAAATATTTTCCTATTCTGTTTTCATAGCATGCTGTTTTGTTTGAATGATGGTGTCCTTTGGCATACAAAAGCTTTTCAGTTTTATGAGGTCCCATTTATTAATTGTTGATTTTAGTGCCTGTGCTAACAATGTTCTGTGCAGAAAGTCTTTTCCTCTGCCAATGAGTTCAAGATAATCCCCTAGTTTCTTTTCTGTAAGAATCATTGTATCTGGTCTTAATGTTGATGTTTTTGATTCCTTTATAATTGAGATTTGTCCAAAATTATAAGTATTGTTATATTTATATTTTTCTATATGCAGCTAACCAGTTTGAATAGTGCTATTTGTCAAAGGCACTGTCTTTTTGCCAGTGTGTATTTTTAGCTAAAATCAGGTGTCTGTAGGTATATAGATTTAACTCTCAGTCTTCTATTCTATTACATTGACCAATATTTCTTTTTTGTGCTAATACCATGCTGCTTTTATTTCTATAGCTCTGTAGTGCAGTTTGAAATTGTAGATGGTGATATCCCCAACAGTTCTCTGTAATCCAGGAGTGATTTGGTTATCCTTGCTTTTTGTTTGCCTTCTTGTTTTCATTTCTAGACTTTTATGGTGGAGAAATGGTGCATTGAGAAGGAATACAATTACCCAAAGAGTTGATGAAAGTATTAGATACATGTGTGTGTGTGTGTGTGTGTGTGTGTGTGTGTTTTATCAGTCTAAGTAGAAATGAGCAGATAGAGAGGAAGGCAGAGTTTATACTGACACTGTTGGTGTATAGAATAGGGTGAATGTGGTAAAAAAAAATCAGAGAACTTGGAGGAATATAGAGTGAGGCACTTGGGAAGGGGAGAAGTGGAGAGGGTGCCATGGAAGTGTGCTAGACAGGAAGAACTTACAAGAGTCCCACCCACCCCTCCTTTTCTGTTTGCTTTCTCAAAGCTTTCTTCAGACACCATTTTACACTCAAAAGTTCATATTAGGGATCCCTCAGAGTGCAAATTCTGATCATTTTCCTTTTACACCACTGGTAATAAGGAAGGTAAAAGAAAATAAAATGAACCTTCAGAAGGAAGGTAGTCATTGAATAGTTCAGCATTTTGTCCTTTTCTTTTCTTTCTTTCTCCCCATTTACTGTGTGGCTTAGGCTGTGCTCAAAATCATTATCCTCCTGTTTCAGCATTCCAGTTCTTGGTTTTCAAGCATGTTTCTCATTCTTAAACTCTCTTTTACTGTGAAAATATTGCACTTTACCTAAATCTGGGAATTATTTTCTTTCCCAATGTTGTTGAGCATTCTGTGTCAACAATTGTAAGGAAGAAATGTAAGTTCTCTTCATCCTTTTACCCTCTTGCCCTCTCCCTCCTCAGCCTTTACTATGGTCTTGTGCTGATCATATGGAGTTGTTCTCTATTCTTTAAGACAAAAGCCCCTGTTTTCTGAACCAAAGATACTTTTCTCTTTTTCTTCTCATCAACTTACTGAGCAGTTATTCTGTTCAGACTATATGTTGATTGTTCTAGTTACAGCACAGTCTGGCTCATAGCAAACAGATTCTGCTGTTTCTGATAATTGTTTTAGAAAGTACAGGAAAATAATTTTACCAATATGACACCTGTCAGGTAATATTTATAATCTTAGTCGTGGGGAGGTTTTCATAATATTTCTGTCTTTGTGTCACATGCTGAAGCAAACATAAAACATACCCTAATAAAACCAAAATTTGCAATGTTGTTGAAATATGAGCGGCGGGGCTGTGTCCCCAGCACCCCAGCTGCCTGGCTAGCTTATTCCCTGAAATAACAACACACAAATGGTATTCTTTTAAGCACTTCTTGGCCCACTAGCTCTAGCCTCTTACGGGCTAATTCTGATATCCCGATCAACCCATTTCTAATAATCTGTGTAACATCAGTCTTACCGGGAAGATTCTAGCCTACATCCATCCTGGGTCAGAGGAGCTTCATTGCTTGCGTCTGCCCTGGAGAGCAGAGCATGGCCTCTCTGCTCCAGAGCAGAGCTGTCTCCGAGCTCACTTCCTCTTCCTCCCAGCATTCTGTTCTCTTTACTCCTCCAACCTATGTTTTAACCTATCAGGTCCAAGGCAGTTTATTTAACCAATGACCTTCCTCCATCATTTTCCCTTTTTCTGTTTAAACAAAAAGGAAGGCTTTAACTTTAACATAGCAAAATTACATATAACAAAACAGTTATCAAGTAAGAATTACAGTTACAATATTTATATCTACATTATCTTTTATCATAACAAAGGAAAACAACTATAACTATCTATCTATTCTTCAACTGCATCAAAGACTCCAGAAAGATATAATATTACCTAAGTAAACAAGAAATAAGCAACTTATAAAATTCTAGAAATGACAGAGACATCTTGCTGCCTGTATAGTCACCCAAAGTTCTTTTGTACCGTTGGGGCATCCATCTTCGGCCTACAGGCCGATAGTTTCCAGCAGACATTTCCACAAAGCAGGAAATTTCAAAGGCAGTCAATATCTGCTTGTCCTGAAGAATGTCTTGCAGACTCTTTCATGAGTCAGGAACCCCAAAAGGTCATCTCACCTTTAAGCAAGTTCAGTAGTCCTCTCTCTGTGGGTTCTCTGTGTCCAGTTTATGCAACAGTCCAGGCTAGAGCAGTTTCTTGCCCAAATGGCTATCAAACTCCATAAGGATCCTCTTCGATGCCCATCTTTTTTTTGAAGTAGATTGGTGCTGCCAGGAGCAGAGTGTCTCATTGTCATGAAAAGTCCTCAGTTTTTAAAACATTTAAAATGCCATATTCTATAGTCTTTGAAAAATATGAAGAATGCCAATCTAAAATATATCTATGTACATCTAGAAAATCTTAATTAACATAACTACAAGCTTGACTATTATAGATAACTATTCATTAACAACTTATATACATAACATTTTTAAATGAAATACACAATCACAATACCTTAATCAAGATCAGAAACACATATACATATAACAAAATTGACCTTAAATTTAAATCACTAAAGCAAAATCCATATCAATGTAAATTATTCATACCTATATCATATCCCCCTTTAAATGTAAAAGAACTTTATAAACCATATTTGGGAACATGGGCACAGTTTTTTCTCTCCAAACTGCTTCCTGCTAAATGGGGGCGCTGCTATTTAGGTCTTTCATGGTATAACCTGTGTGCTAGTTTCATCTCAGTTGGCAGTTGAGCGAAGCAATTTTCTGAAGATGTTTACAGCAACCCTTCAGGAGGGCGTGGTCCATCATACCATATAGGAATAGAAGAAATCCACGGACTCTCACCCTCTGTGAAAACAAAATAAGAAACTCCTTTCCAAAGCAACATGTCCTTAGATCCAAATTTCAAAGTCAACACATTTTCAAAATATCTATGTTGGATTAGTTCAGCAGCATTTATAAACAAATATCTTTTGGCAGCTGTTGCTTCCTCCTCAGCATTCAAACAATTCAAAGAGAGCATAATAGCATACAATATCAAGATTCTCTGTGTATTTTCCATCTTTATACGCTTTATTTTAACCTCTATTTTATTTATTTTTACTTTTATTTTATATTCTCTGTATCTTTGTCCTGGAATAACTCTGTAGACCAGGCTGTCCTTGAACTCTCAGAGATCCACCTGTTTCTGCCTCTCAGGCATTAAGATTAAAGGTGTATGCTATTACACCTTGAACTCACAGAGGTCTGTTTGTCTCTGCCTTCTAGGCACTGGGATTAAAGGCATGTGCTACCACACCTGGAAGTCACAGAAGTCAATCTCCCTCTGCTTCCCAAGTGTTGGGATTAAAGGTGTGCACTACCACACCCAACTACTTTCTTTTTTCCTTTTAAGAACTTTTAACTTTTAGCTTGCATATATTTTTAACACACAGTAAACCATTTAGAATTTTTTTTGTCTTTGAATCTCTCTTTAATGTATATCTCTCTTTTTCTGACCACAGGAGCCTTTAAATTACTGAGCAATATGAGTAGGATTAAAGCCGTGGCTTTGCCAGGTAGATCCAGTCCATTCATTAGCTTTCCAGCTTCGTGGCAGAGATACAGGCTCTAGCCATGTTTATAGCCACATTTTATGGCATCTCAAGGTCCCTGCCAGCCAGTGAGCTACAACAGACAACAGTCAAGTCTTCTCTCGGTAGTTGGCCCTCCTTCCTCAGTCAGTTTGCCCTGGCAGGATGGCCCAGAAAGCCCGCATTAAAAAAAAAAAAAAGTTTATTTATTTATTTNTTCTGTCTCTTCCCCACCACTGCCTCCCCTTTCCCTCCCCCTCTGCCAAACAAGTCCCCCTCCCTCGTCAGCCCAAAGAGCAATCAGGGTTCCCTGCCCTGTGGGAAGTCCAAGGACCACCCACCTCCATCCAGGTCTAGTAAGGTGAGCATCGAAACTGCCTAGGCTCCCACGAACCTAATAGGTACAGTAGGATCAAAAACCCATTGCCATTGTTCTTGAGGTCTCAGTAGTCCTCATTGTCCACTATGTTCAGCGAGACCGGTTTTAACCCAGGCTTTTCCAGACCCAGGCCGAAAGCTGGCATTTTTAAACAACGCAGCTTTTTTCCTGCTACGGCTGAAAACCAAAAAGCATGTGTTCAGCTTTTTGTCAACACCGTTTAAGTGTTTCATGGCAGGACCTCTTAATGAGCTGCAGAGATTTGCAGCTAAAGCTGTCAGGAAGCTTCTCTTAGATGAGAGTGCTTGCTTGCCTCTAGCAAGCAGAGTAGACACGAGAGAGTGCTGCTACCAAGAAACCATGCACAACGCTGTCATTTTGTTCTAGAATTACTTCCCAAGCTGTCTCAGGCTTTATGTGGATACAGTTGTCCACGTCAGCGCCATTTGCTGTAATAGAGGTGGCCGGGTGCTAGGGACGCAGCCCCGCCGCTTCTATTACAACACAATGTCATATTCTTCTATCCACTGCAAGTACTAATCTTAGTCATTGAAAATCAGCATCTAATTACACACATAAATGGTTCTGCCCTGTCTACTGACTAGCCATCAGTAAAAATCTCAAAATGTTACTACCTCACAAATAAAGATGAATAAGTTCTCTTGTGGTTTTTGAAGTGCAGAGAATCTATACAAGAATTGTACACATCTATTTGGGCACACAGAAGCACAGGAAAACAATCTCCCATATTACTTTACTTATGATGCTTCTTAAATATTAGAAGGATTGAAGACTAAAGTATTGCTATAGTTATTAATGAAGATAGAAGACAGATGTCAGCTTACTAACTATTGTTACAGTATTGCAACAAAATTTCAAGTGACTAAAAGCCATTACCTAGGTATGGTCAGGGAGTATACCTTTGTAATTTCAGAAATCAAGAGGTGGAGGCAGGAGGTTTCTGAATTCAGACCAGACTGAATGTGTAGCACATTCTAGAACAGCTTGAAATATATAATTTGCACTAACTATGCAGTTCATTATATAATGAATCAAAAGCCAAAACAAACAAATCCTACTATTTGGTAGTCTGACCAGGGTTGAAGACTGGTCTCCAGTATTTTTTAGTGTTCATTTTTTTTTTAGCATTCACAGAAGTGAATCCTATTCATGCGCCAAATGAAATTTTAAATCAATTCTTCAGTTTGCTGCTAAAGTGTAAAATAGTCAAAACATTATTTTATTAAGCACTTAATTTTGTGAAGCTGAGCTCTTGAAGAAAAGGAACTTAATTATATCAGAACCACAATACTAAACAATGATTTTTAATTTATAGTCTATTGCCTGAAAAAACAAAAGAAGCTATTTACAGAGCAAACATGAGTGAAAAATTTAAAATGAAAAACAAAAGGAATTCCACAGAGCATAAGAATGATATTCTCAGTCACATCTTAGGTCAATATCAGTATTTTTACCTTTGATTTAAAAAAAAAGTCAAAAGAATGAAAGGGACTCAAAAAATACCAATAATAAAGACATGGTGTGTTCATTTCCATGACTCTGTTTCCAAAGGAATCCATGAGTAATTCCATTGTGGGACTAGGTACTGGGTAACTCTTCTGACAGCTAGAGATACTTTTAAAAGGCTATCTTAAATCGGATTTTACTTTAAGTATCAATTGAAATAAATGAAATAAGAAGTATGGTATTTAAAATAAAAGCAGTATGGTATTAGAGAGATTGCCCAGTCTTTAATACCTACTATGCAGTCATGAGGCCTGGAGCTCAGAGCCTAGCACCCATGTAACAGGTGGGACAAATACCTTTAAGTTCAACTCTGAGGAAACAAATACCCTCTCTGGTTTTTATGAGTGCACAGACTTATACTTCTGCACACATATATTCATATACTTTCATGCAGAAACACAAACACAAGAAAGTCTTGAAAAATTGTAAGAGGTTTCCATTTTGTATAAACATAGTAGATTAAACAATGGAGAATTATTTGGCAAGAAGAAATAGAGTTTACTTGCTTATTATTCAAAAAGTTGAAAGAGATTGTAGTAGATGATGATAGTGACATCAACACATGCTATTTAAGCTAAATAGCAGTATATCACAGGTGAGTTACAGATAATTATCTAAAATTTTAGAAACAGACTTTTGTCATGTTTTCAGAACGATTTCACTTGGTAGATGACGTTATTGTGTTCTTTTAATTCTTGAATTTAAAAAAAAAGACAAGGAAAATACTTTTAAATGTATAAACCATCAATGATAAAATGGAAAAATACAGAATGATCTGCATGAAATGAGATGGAATGACAAAATCTTCTATAAATATCTCCAGAGTCCAAAACACACTAATGTAGGAAAATATTACTGTGAAATCTGAGTGTGTACAAGCTTCTGTTTCATCAAGTGTTTCCAGTAACATGCTAAATTCTTAAACAAGACAGAGTGCATGTTCAAGCATCTCCAAATGGAGCAAGAAATGATAGCTTATGAAACTAGCCTTTGAAAAAGTACAATCCTCATATGAAAATCTGACATGCAGTGAACAATGGAAAGTCAGTCAAAGCAAGCCTTTTAACACCTGCCCACATCTTTACCCAACATACCCCAGAGAGCATTTAACTTTAGGAAAATCTCTTTTTATACAGATCCCATTTCTACCGGGTCAGAATAGGCCTGACACTATTTGCCATGAGTAGCATTAACTACAATGAAGATGCTGTGCCCTAGCTGTGGTGGATAGAAAGACCATGGCCCCACAGGCCCAAAGGGAGTGGCACTATTATAAGGTGTGGCTTTGTAGAAGTAGGTGGGGCCTTGGTGAAGGAAGTAATCACTGGAGGTGAGCTTTGAGATCTCAGATGCTCAAGCACTGCCCACTGTGGCATTCCACATCTGCCTGCAAGGCATGATATAGAAAGTCTAGTTTCTTCTCCAATACCGTGGCTGCATGTAAGCCATGAAGTCCATGCTCAAACCATTTGGCGATACTCACTTTTTTCTGTAATGTAAACATTTAAACTATTTTAATAAAGTCACATACCCCTAGGAAGTCCAAATTGAAGAGACGTTGAATAATTATATGGCAGACTCAATACTCATGGATCTTTACGGAGATAATTCACCTACTCTTCTGAATTATTTCTCCTTGATTTCCGAGGAGTTGGGGCAAGGGATATCAGATGTGGCCTTTGAAAGCTGCACATTTATTTTGGCTACAAATGCACTGCATTTAGCACAAGCATTCTTTGTTGAAGCTTCCGGAATTCCTCATGCTGGCTTTGCCCACATGTCTGTTTGTACTGGTCAGATGTGCATGGAGTAAGATCAGTATGGCGTTTTTGTCAGTGTTGCAGCCACAGCCTGAATGGAGGCAGTGTAACCTTTTGATCACTTTTTTTTTACTCCCAAAGTTATTACTTATCTTGCCTCAAAAACAATTATTAATTGCTCTTACTGTCCCCTTCTGCATGCTTTACAAAAATTTGCATGTTTTCCTTTCTTTTCATATTTTTCAAAGTTTCTGATACCCTATGAAGCTCTTGAGCTATTCCTATTTCCAGAAATAGCAAGGCGTCCTTCTGAGATGCTATTATAGCCCATTTTAATATAGCATGTGTTTATTTAAACTAACTGCCAAATAGCTCCTTGGTGGCGGTTTCTGCTTGGAGCCAAAGGTTGAATAGGCCACGGAGAATAATTCTAAGAGTGAAGGAAGTTGGTCTGTGCCAAGTCTAAAGCCCTCTTGGGAAGGGAGTGCTAGCAAATACAGCCTTCATCTTTCAGGAATAAGGGTCCTGTCATCATTTCTCATCATCAGGCCATTCAACTTGTCAAATTAGAATACATTGTGAGGGTTCTATAGGAAACCCAATCTTAATATGCCATTTCTCCTTGCTGGAATGGAAGGAATGCATATTGTCAAATCTCTTCATGCTTAAGATGACAGATGACCTCACCCGAAACAAGGAGCACCAGTTATACATGAAAGCAGATTTCTTTTTCTATCAACATACCTTGTGAAAATAATTTACCATTGATCTTTGAATGATGGAGAAAACAAATTCTTAACACTGCAGAAAGAAGCAAAACACAATTCACAATATAAGTTCTATTTTTGAACGCACACAACTGGAGCACTTGGAAGAAAATAATAAATTTTTTATACATGCTAGCCATTGAAGACCTGAGTATATTATAACCTATACGTTAAAGGACTGTTTCTCAGTGAAACTGATGGAGCTACATTTTTAGTCTTGTTTTTCTCTGCTTGTAACAACAAATATACAGGATAGTTTACGTGTGTTTGTGTAAGTCCCTTCTCAGAGCGCCAGCCTCCTGACAGTCAGTCATCTTGGGAAAGCCACCTGCCTTCTGCAGTCGCCAGAGTTGGATCTTCTCTCCCCCGCCCCGCTCCCTGACTGATTTGCATGCTCTCTCTGGTGTCCCCAGCAACAGGTGTCTCATTAGCACCTAAGCAGCGCCAGCTTCTCAGGAAGGCTGTGAACTGATTAAACACATGCTCCATTTTTATCCCTTTATGAGTCATTACTTAAAGGTTTTACCACCAGATTGCCACACTTAATTACGTGGAGCCATAATTAAATATGAGCATTTTTAGGCCGGCTCTTTAAACTTGTAGTTTTAACTCCAATAGCATGTTTTTTTTTTCTGTTTGCTAATTTAAAGATGTAAGAGGATGTTTTGGGAAGGAGCAGAGTGGCAGAGGGTCAGTCTTCTTCCTTACATTAATATTTTTAATTCAGTGTCGAGAAACAAAACAAAAGAGTCCTATACTGCAGTTTAATGCTTGGGAATAATCAACAAAATTGGATAATTAAATTTGAATATGCTAAGTTTGTTTTTATGGGGTGTGAGAAACTGCAGGACTGTTTGCCTTTCAACTTGTAAATCAAACTGGGGTGCAAGAAAACCGAGGTAAAAATACTCCTGTGTTCTGAAGACATGAGAAGTGAATGTGACAATATAAACAAGGTTATCAATTTTATAAGCATTATAAAAAATAAGGGTTCACATTTTTTTATCCTGAAGTATTTGTGGTGTGCTGTTATGCCAAAATCACATGGTTTAAATAACTTCATACTTCATTTTGTTGCTGTTTTGATTTTTTCTGCTCTCCTTTAATTCCCAACCAGTTATCACCCAACAAGCTGGAGCCCCTTTCATGTCCCTTAATTGGCAACTTATGGTTTCATTCTCTGCTTTCCCTTTGGTCTTCTCCAGGATCTTTTGATTGTCTTTACATTCTATGGACTGTTCATTATAAACAATAATGCCCTTCTTTTGATCTCCATGAGGAAATAACATCTATCATTTTTTTTCTTACTGCTCGCAATGCCAGATTGTGCAAGCTATAAAAGTTTTGCAAATGTCCTATGAGAGATTCTGAGCAATGAAATGAGAGTTTTGTGAACAAAGAAGTTGTAGCTTGTCTCATTAATGCTGTCTAAATTCTAAGGATTCTATTAGAAGAACATTCTGCAATTTCCACATTTCTTCTAATTATTTCTCCTATCTTCCAAGTTCTTGGAAGTTTCAAGGCCTGAAACTCAATCCTCCTCTGTGGAAATTTTTCTCTTACTCTAGAAGTGTTTTGAAACACTCTTAGTTTCTTGAAGGTTACCCAGAATTAAGAAATGTCTTAATGACCTGTAGATGCCCCAGCAGGTACCTGCTGGGTAAGTCTAGCAACCTGATTTAAATCAGGAAACCAATACTGAGGGGAAAAGAAAGAATCAACTCTACAAAGTTGTTGAAATAGGAGCGGCAGCGGGACTGCGTCCCCAACACCCCGGCCGCTTGGCTAGCTCATGCCCGAAATAACAACACACAAACTGTATTCATTTAAAGAACTGCTTGGCCCATGAACTCTAACCCTTACAGGCTAATTCTCGCACCTGGACTAGCCCATTTCTAATGATGTTTGTAAGCACCCCAAGGTGAGCTTACCGGGAAGATTCTAGCCTACATCCATCTTCATCGCGTGTGCCTCAGAGAGCAGAGCTATCGCGTCTACCCGGGAGAGCTGAGCATGGCGTCTCGGCTCCAGCAGAGCTGTCGGGTCTCTCTGGGAGCAGAGCAGAGTCTGACCTCACTTCCTCTTCCGCCCAGAATTCTATTCTGTTTACTCCTCCCA
>NW_026067953.1:3162386-3209710 GCF_014885135.2 Alexandromys fortis | reverse complement strand
ATGTTAAGTTAAAGCCTTCTTTTTTTTGTTTAAACAGAAAAAGGGGAAGTGATGTGGGAGTGTCATATATCAATCTGTTGATTTCATTGGTTAAGTTATAATAAACCAGCTGCTTGGCCTCATGGCTGGAACATAGATGGGAGGAGTAAACAGAATAGAATTCTGGGCGGAAGAGGAAGTGAGGTCAGACTCTGCTCTGCTTCCGGGGAGAGAGCCGACAGCTTGGGAGCACAGACACCATGCTCAGCCCTCCCAGGTAGACGCAACGATGGATGGAGGCTAGAATCTTCCCGGTAAGCGCACCTTGGGGAGCGTACACACATCATTAGAAATGGGCTAGTCCAGGTGCGAGAATTAGCCTGTAAGGGCTAGGGTTCATGGGCCAAGCAGTTCTTTAAATGAATACAGTTTGTGTGTTGTTATTTCAGGCATGAGCTAGCCAAGCGGCCGGGGTGTTGGGGACGCAGCCCCGCCGCCGCTTCCTATTTCAACACAAAGTTGCCTTCTCACTTCCTACATCCTATGGCACATGCCCCTCACCCACATACCTCATGCACATAAACATACACAATAATAAATAAGCTAAATCAATTATAAAAGATCTTAGACATCAACTGCCCAGAGTTAATGGTTTCTGATTCATCCTTATAGAAAACTAGAGAGGATGCTGTGGGATGAGACCTTGGAACACTGACAGTCCAACTCCTCAGGATTCTCTTCTTGTGTAGCACATTTATCTCCATCACTTCAAGGTTCTCATCCTCTAAGTATATTAGAATGTCTTGTCCTTTGGAAGTCACCTTACTCTGTGGGTCATTCCTGCACTCCAAGTGGGCAGAAGCTTCATTCACGAGTTTACATGTGTGCTGCTGCCCAATTCCTTAAAAGGAGAATCTTAATCCTTGAACATAAATTATGGGATGCTCTACTAACTAAGAAATAGGAGGCAATACTTAAGTTTTTTCATAGCCTGTTTATGTGAATTTATTTTTTCCCTATATAAACTAATTATCTTGACCAATAAATAAATAAATAAATAAATAAATAAATACACGAATATAAAATTTTATTTCCTCTAGTCTTCAGATATTACCACATGTCAGTACATCTTGTGTATCCCTTCCATGCATCTTGGTGAAAAAAACAAAGGCTCAGAATGATTATGGAAAGACTTTGATCTTGTATATCTCCTGGAAGGACCTTGAGGCCCAAAGTTTATTCACACTTTTCTATCCAGTAACATAGTCAGAAAATAAGAGTGTACTTCAAACTGCTTGCTGAAGATGTTATTGGAAAACTGTTTGGGGAAAGAGAAATTTGGATAAAGAATTATGTTCACCAATATAGGAATGGATAAATTTTGGTTTCTTCCAAATTGCACATAAATGTGTGCACATGCACACAGTAACTCTACATTTCATTATAAGGAATTTAGAAGTTACAAAGTTATATAAAAGAGAAAAAAACTAAGAGCTGGGCTTGCAGCACACCCTGTAATCTCCGCCCTTGAAAGACAAGGCAGGATGATCCTAAGTTTAAGGACAGTGTTAGCTACATGATTAAATTCTGTCCCAAAAACCAAAGTAAAACTAAATAATCCACAATAACTTTTCATTCATATAAAAGTTTTAAAGCATGAGAAAAGTACTGCATCTAATATACGTTTATAAATGTGTACATATATGTTGTATATACATGTATATTTGTGTTACAAGTATAAGTCTGTAATATAACACAAAGAAAGAACAGGTACTAGATTATGTCTACAGGTTTGTGTTTATCATACTTGAGAGGAACGCACAAATGAAGAATTCCAAAATCTAAACTTACATGTAAAAATATTTTTATCTTAAAAATATTTAAATGAAAAACAAGATATGAATTTATAATTTGATATTATGTGTCCTAAGTCAAAGTTAAAATAAAACACTGCTTCATACTATTAAAAACTTTTGTAGTGAGCAAAGTTATATGGGCCATTTCGACGTGTATTGTTACAGCACTATTTTATGCTGTAGATACATAAAGTTTAAAAAATAGAAATTGTTTTACATTTTTTAAAGTTATAGTTCAGATGTCATACACTGACGAAGCTCTCATTTTTCTTGTTTAAGAAAGTCCATTGGCAATTTGAATTGTGTTTAGTGGAGGCAAATGCAGCAGATCAGGTTTACCATGTTATGGACTTGATATTAAGAACATTTATCTTAAAATGAACCTTTGTCTGTTTACCCAACAAACTGATAATCTGGAAGAAACCCGATTAGCTCTATCCAGAGTTAAATTCAATTTTAACAGAGACAATCTTTGTCTCTCACTGAGAAGACAGAATTTTCTCTACTTTATATTTTGTTCAGTCATTCTTCTACAAATTCAGTTGCAAACGTAATCATTTTAATACAATGGAGCTCAAAATCAATGGCAAGAGTAACCAGAACCTAGACTGCAGACTGTTCCACTTCTTTCTGTATTTTTTATTCATGGTTTTGCTTGTTTGTCATTAATCTGAGCAAAACAGACATTACTCAAACTATTTCAGACTTGCCTCAAAAGCAGGTATTGAGGCAGGAGGAGCAGAAAACACATCTCAAACTTAAAAGTAAAAATAGAGATGGGAAGAAAGCAAACAGATAGATATGCAAGGTTTTCTAAAAGCTAGTTATTTTTACTCATGAATGCAGCCAGGCAGTCCTCACTTGGGCATGAAAACCAATCTTTCTATTTGTCAGAAACACTGGGCAGAGTTGGAAGCATCTTTCATACATTCATTTTAAGAACTTGGTCCACCTTTGACAGACTAATTGCTTGTTCAGTGAAGAAAAATCCCAATGACAGATAATGATCCCCTTTGGTTAAACAATTCTTCTTCTGGTGATGTCATTGGTACTGCTGTTGGAAGGAATGTCTGAAAAATGGTTTCCACTTAAAAGGCACTTTCTCTCTGATGGAAGCATCGATTTGTCCCCACGTGCCTATTAAAACTAGTAAAATAAATATACATTGAAAAACCTTTAAGGGAAGCTTATGTTTTCTCTACATATGCAGCCAGTCAATTTCAAAACTTTGATGGCTGTACGTTTATCCCCAACATTAAATCTGTATCCTTAGGCATCAGTATGCCAGGAGCTCATCAGAACCAAACTGAAATGTTTTTCTTCAGAGTTTATTTTCTTTCTATTGGGGAGTCTACTCTTTCTGAAGAATTATACAAAGAAGAACAAATTAGACTCTAAGGCATCTAATATTTTTAATAAGAGAGTTGTGTGGCCAATAATCCTTGTATATAATTTAAAGAAAATGTACCTTTTACTGTGAGTAAGTCTATGGCTTATTTCAATCATCAATCGAATTATATATGCACTCTGATTTGAGAAAAGACCAAAGGGGGATGGATCACCTATTATATTAGCTACATTCCTAGTAGCTAGGGCCATATATCCAACAAAAGCAACTTAAAGAAGAAGAAGTTTAGTTTGGTTAAAAAAAAAAGTTTAGTCTAGTGTAAAAACACAGTCAAACATTGAGGGCCTGGTGACCATGAAATAGCTGATCATATTGTTTTTTGTAGTCAGGAAGTAGAAAGCGATGAATCTTACTGCTTAGCCTGATTTCCCCTTCTTCTTCAGTCCAGGACTTCATCCCACAGAATGGAAGCCCTCATGTTTAGGGTCTTCCCTCCTTATGCAAGGCAATCTAGAAACTTCCTTGAATCATGTTCAGAAGTTTGTTCACTAGGTTGAACTCCATTTTGTCAAGTATAATCATTGTGAACCATCACACATACTAAGAGTCAATTATCACTGTCACATTTAAAACATCTACCAGGCATGTGCCTCTTAGAGGCTGGACAACAATCTATTCACTATCAGGCTCAGCATCTGTTGAAAATTATTAATGAAGTTATAGTAGATGAAAGCAAATGATAGAGAGTAGATACGTTTGTTTTCTTCCTTTGGCTGAGGAAGATAATAATAAGGATGAAGAAATGCCATGTGTACTGTCCCAAATAGGAGAGCTAGAACCGCTGGCTGAACATCAGGGATAAGTGATTTTTACAACAACATAGTTAGGAAGTTCCTTCCAGTCTAAAGTTAACTTTGTTGATGAGGATATGACCCATTGCTCTGCAATTTATTTATGAAAATCAAGAAAGATGTTTCACAGATTTGATAACTTTCAAGCATTCAAAAATATTTTAAAAGGCCCCTTTTCATCTTTTAATTTTGACTTCTGGTTTGTTCCATGTATGTAGCACTGTAGGTTATCCTTCAATGAGATCTCCACATCTCTTTGCTTCAAAGAACCTTTGGGGGAGATATGAGGAGTAAAGACACAGATATACATTCACAGAGAGTCAATGCAAACCATGATGTCATGGTGCTTCCGCTTATTTTTTTTATCAAAAATGATATTATATTTTTGATTTACTCCATGTTCAGCATTTAGAAGGAAATTACGTGATGCAGTTATCAATATCAATTAATTTGAGAAATTCAGTTGCTTTATTCAGTTACACAAGAGCAAAAACAGAACTGGGTTTCTGGAAGAGAATTCTTGAAAAAAAAATGTTTTATTAGTATCTGGAACTCTGTTTCAGGGATAAGATCACCCATTGTGGTTTTCTGGTATTTCTTCATAGTACATATTGCCAACCATTTTTCTTTCCATTATTTTATACCTTATGTCATTTATTGAACAAGTATTTGCATGTATATGTTAAATGGTAAAGACATAACACTAAGTGTGTTTAAATTAATATTTTAAATACTAACAGACATTGGCAAGTCTAAAACCTCCAGAAATTCAAGGCTGGAGGTCCTAGGAAGATAATATGGCCCACATTCAGAGGACATCAGGCTGTTAAGTCAGTCAATGAAAATTTGATGTTGAGGTTCAAGTTTTAAACATGGCAGTCTAGAGATTAAAGATACCATGACTCGCCTCCAAGTCCTGTCTAGTGCATTGTTTCTTCTTTATGGAAGAAAGTCACTCTTAGGTTTCAAAGAAATGAGTGATATCCAAGCACAATATGTAAGGAAATATTCTGTACCCAATGCCCATGACAAGCATTTATAGATTGATTGCATCCCCAAATATACAAATACTTAGAGAATTATTCATAATCTTTTTTGAACTAATAAATATCTGGGCATTGTAGCATACTGAAATAATCATAAATTGCCACATAAAATTAACTCCTTCCAAGTTAAGGCACAAAGATGAGTGAATAGGGAAAGTAATTGAAAAGAACCAAAGAGCTAGGAAGTTTTATGTAAGCTAGCAGTTTTAACCCTAATATCTAGAGTTATAAAGAAAAAAAAAACAAATGAGTTACATATCACTGGTACACTAGATGATTTTCTGTGAAACTACCGTTGAGAAGGTTCTAATATAGACCCGTTTATGAGACCTTATTCCATGTGAATAACGATGTTACTGAAAATTTTTAAGAAGTGAAGTTGCAGGATATGTTCCATGTTGAATTATTATCATTACAGGTGATTTCTGGTTCCATTAATGACAGAGCATTCTCTTTGTTAGGGATCTTAAGTCTAGACAAGACATTGAAACACAAAGAGATAGGAAAGCATAGCAGAAGTCACTAGGAATAATGAAATTTGACTGCTAGAAAACGAAAAAGAAGGCACATTCACATAGAAATGCTGAACCCAAGGGAGCTCTCTTTAGCTCATGGAGTGCATGTTGGCAAGAACTCTAGAAGAAAGCTAGAGTTTATTGTTGGATGTAAAACAGAGTGAAAACTTAAGGGTGCCAGGAGAGCTCAGAATTGGGGAAAATGCAATCTCAGAAAACAACTACAAAAAGGGAGACCTCATTTAAAATCATCCCGCAGTTTTGTCTCGGTGTTAAACCGGACATAAAAGCAATGCATCTGCAAGATCCTGTGTTAAAGGCATGAATGCAGACTACGGAGGGCCCTTCTGAACTTCCTTTAAAACATCTTATCACACGTGAAGTCCTTACATAAAGCTTCAAATGAAGTATTAAATCTACATAAAGAATTATTTGTGGAGACGTTTTAAGATAATGAAGGATAGGCATTTCAAAAGTCAATAAAAAGTTACTATTAGAAACAAGGAGATTGTTGGATATGAAAAACATTATAAATGATTGCATTTATATTAAGATAAAATAAAAATGACTATCAAAAATACTATGCTAAGAAATTAAAAAGGTTAGCTTAAATAGACAATATGCTTTATTTATTAATTTAAAAATTTATTAATATATATTTTAGCATTTTAAATTTATTCTTTGTGTCTTTTACATCATGTATCCTGATCCTATTAATTTCCCATCCCTTTGTATCTGCCCTGCGTTCTTACAACCTCCTTACCAAAATAAAAGAAATAAAAATTAAGAGAAAAAAAAGAAAAATCTGATCATGGAAGCTCTAATGTAACACAGTGATTCACACAAAAAAAACCCTTTGATATATTTTTCTTTGCAAGTGTCCCTTGCTAAGAGTCATTTTTCTGATTTGAAGCCTGTTGTATCTGCCACACAATCTTAGCTGGGCCCTTACTGCGACTTCTCTTGTATATCCTGTTGTTGTCCTGTGCTGAAGAGATTCTGGAGCTTTGGGTCTGCAGGACTGGTCCCTTCACACGCTCCAGCATATCATAGATGGGGTGTATGTTGGAGTGGGCCAACTCATAACCCTGCTTCTAGGTCTGGGTAATTGCAGGTTTGGTCAGTCCACCAACTTCTCCATCCACCACCCCACTGTCATCGTCACCACCAGGGTGAGATCTCCATCATTGCCCTGGCTAGTTCACCCTTGCAGCAATGAACAAGACGTGTGGCCAGTTCTCTTGCTTTAACACCCTCAGGCTTGACTCTCCCACATCTACACCTTCAGGATTATCTTTACATTGTTGTCCAGGTGTGGTACATGGGCTGCTCTCCCAAGTACTGCAGCTGGTGAGGGGCAGGGACAGCTCTCCTGCCCTTGTGACCTCAGGACTACCTTTCCCACCTGCCACAGGTGGCAAGGGGCAGTGGGGAGGGCATCTCTCCCCTGCCCACACCACCATTTGACAGATGAGAGGTGGGGCCAGATTGCCCATGCTCATATTTTCCAGGTAGGTTCACCCACACTTCCCCCCCACCCATAAATTCGCACCCCTGTCAATGAGGTCAGCTACTGTGCTGCCCAGGCAAAGTGAAGGGTCCACTTTCCTGAATGCTGTAGCTGGTAAGGGGCAGGGAGAAGGGGGAGGGCATCGTTCCACCACATGGCAGATGAGAGGTTTTAGCCAGCTATCCCATTCTCATACCATCAAGGCCAGCTCACCCATGTCTCAAAAAAAAAAAAAAAAAAAAAAAAAAAAAAAAAAAAAAAAGATGAGCTCTACTGTGATGCCCAGGTGAGAAGCAGGGCTGACTTTCCTGAGTGTTGCAGCTGGTAAAGGGGAGGGTCAGTTCCAGTGCCAGCTGGAGGCTGTAGGGGTAAAGGGGAGGCATCTTTCTTTACCCCTACCACACACCACAGACGAAGTAGGCAGTACCAGACATACCACTTCTCATGCCTTCAGGGCTGGCTTACCTGCACCCCTATCTACAGGGTTAACTCTACCATGCTGCCCAGATGAGGCACAGTGCCCATTCTCTCAAGTTCTGCAGCTGGTGAGGGTTTGGGTCAGGTCCTTCACCTGCTGCAATTTTGAGGGGTGATTAAAGGAGGGCACCTTTCCCTATGCCAACACATGGCAGATGCAAGGAGCGTGACCTATTCTATCATTCTCATGCCCTTAGAGCCAGCTTCCCCATGTCCCTACAAACAGGGTAGACTGTATTGGGCTGCCCAGGTAAGGTGTAGGACCCTCTATCCTGAGTGCTTCAGCCTGTGAGGGGCAGGACCAATTCTCTCTATTGCTGTAGTCAGTTAAGTGGGGAGAGGGAAACTATACAGTCCTATCCTCTCAGCCTTTGATGGTAGCAAGAGTCAAGGACATCAACATAGACTGTGGTGGATGCATCCAGACTGTGACCCCCAACATGGGCCCAGCAGCAGCACAGGCTCAGACATTACCATCGCACTAGCTGGCAACCAAGACACCAACCTCTTCAGATATGCCTCTGTCCTCAGGAAATGGGCCATTCTCTCTCTCTCTCTCTCTCTCTCTCTCTCTCTCTCTCTCTCTCTCTCTCTCTCTCTCCTCTCTCCCCCCTCTCTCTCTTGCATAGTATACATTTCTCCACAAAATAGTGCACATCTGCTCAGCTCTGCAAGGCTTAGGTGATACTGTGTTTCTTCTTCATAGCATGAGACACTTTGCCCCAGGACTGCTTGTGTGTCTATTTGCCCTGCTCAGTACATCATAGTGCTAGGCAGGATGGAGCCTGGGGCAGTCCCCCCCAAAAAAATGCCTTTTAAAATCCTAGTAAACAAATTTTCAGACCAAGATATGTTCTTTGTTAAATACAATCAAGCATTTAAGAAGGAAATAGTGTCCATCTGTATTAGATGTGGTTCGCTATAGGAACAGAACTGATAGACTTGAAAGCACACACCCCCACATACACGTATGTATGTACTTACTATATATATGTATATATGTACATTATATATATATATATATATAGTATCTTAGTCACTGTTCTATTGTTATGAGGAGATACCATAACAAAGGCAACTCATCAAAGAAAGCATTTAATTGTGGCCTTTCCTACAGCTTCAGAAGTTAGTCCATTGTCTTTATAGTGGGGAGCATCGTTGCACAAAGGCAGACGTGATGCTGGAGTAGTATCTGAAAGTTCTGCATTATCATCCATAGGCAGAGAGAGGGAGAGAGAGACACATACTCAACCAGGTGTGAACTTTTCACACTTCAAAGTCTACTCCCAGTAACACAATTCCTCCAAGGAGGCCACACCTACTCCAAAATAAAGCCACATAATCCTTCACAAATAGTGTCATTCCCTAATGACTAGGTAGTATATTATATGAGCCTTTGGGGGCCATTCTTATTCAAACCAGTACACAGTGAAAAAGGCTTTGTTAGGTTGGCTTAGAGAATGAGGCCTGAATCATTCACAATGTCTGTCACTGAAGAACCTGGAAATTAGTAGTCATTTAGTATACAAGGGTAATTTTTCAGTAGACCCAATTTAATGTTGGAGGCCTGAAAGATCCTTGTATAGCTACTGGTCTTCAATCTACATTGGATTCCAAAGAATTTGGTTTCAATATTGGTGAAGAAATGTTGCAGTAATTGTATAGATAAACTTGCCAGCAAGAGTGAGACCAAGGAGGCAAAAGAATAATGTATCCTTATGCCATGTCTTTTTACCTGGGCTATCATTAGAATGTGGCATTCTGTATTTATGGTGGGTCTTCCTGCTTCATATAATGTGATGAAGAGTGTTTCTGGCAAAACAGCTTTAGTTTTAGTTGATTCCACAGCCAAGATTAGTCATAACACATCTTACAAAAATAATTTTTAAAAGAGAATAAATAGTTTTCAACATGTTTCATTAAATTAAAATAACCTGGATGAAGAACATTTTGAAGGATGTTAAAAGATAATAGAAATTACAGATAACATCTTTGTGCAAAAGAGATCCCTTGAAACACTAAGGCACGCCTTATGCTTAGGAGTAGTTGAATAGCACAAATCAGACTATGTGTTTCTCTGTGTGTGTGTGTCTCTCACTCTCCCTCCCTTTCCCTCTCTCTTTCTCTGTCTCTCTCTGTCTCTCTGTCTCTCTGTCTCTCTCTGTCTCTCTCTCTCTTTCTCTATTTGGGTTTGTATATTTTGATTTGTAAGAAAAAGTACATGAAATTAGGTGGCTTAAGGAGTTAGGGGAGAATCTAGGAGGAGTTGTGGGAGGGTAAAATATGATCAAAATGAAGTGTACAAATGATCAAAGAACAAATAAAAGCATAAAAATAGCACATTGCTTCCGAGGCTGTGGGTCATGGAAAAAGTGCATGCCTAACACATGAGACCCTAAGTTTCATCTCTAGTACTAAAAAGAAGAATTAGCCAATTGATTTGAGGATTGCCAAAAAAGACATATCAGGCATCCTCAAAAATCTCTTCCTTGTTTGTATAAGGCAAGGGATAGACTCAAAGAAATTCTAGAAGATGTGATACAAATATTAGGAATCTTGATTAGTATGATTGTATTTATTGTTAATTTTCAAATGGTACTTGAAATCATCATATAATTCTTAAGTACAAATTTGATTCAGTGTTAGTGGTTTATGGGTAAATTTGAAAGCTATGAAAATTTGGAGACCATTTTAGTCGTCCTGGCAAAAGGTCATCATAATTCAGTGTTGGATGCCATCAGCAGAGCAGGATGGCAACTAGATTCAGGGACTATAGTTTAGAGGTGAACCTGGCAGGAATTGCTGATGTGTTTGGCTACAGAGGTAAGAGATAAAGTAGATTCAAGGATATTTTGTGGTTGTGGGAAGGGTGAATAGGCAAGCGGTATTACTTATTCAGAAACTGGACGCAGTCTTGCAGAGTGAGTGGGTGTAATGGACACAGACCTCCATTTGCTTCTCTAACATTTTCTGAAACCATTTGTAGTTCTGGTACAATCGGAGATAACAAAAAAGCACTTGCTTGCTTTGCTCGAGTATTCTATATAGAATCCAGTGCTTGGTATTTTCATTTGGTATTGCTACTCAGAAGATTGCATTTAAAGCTACTGAATTTCAAAAAGGAACTCAAACTCTGCATTGCATAGTAGAAGTATGAGTTTCTTTTTCTTCTCTGTGATTGGATTAGACTTCTCTGAGTCTAGTGATGGTGCTATCATTCTTCTCATTTTTATGGTGTAGGTTTAAAAGAGTAAATTTTAGCTGAATGTATAGTTAGTTAAACAGAAATTAAATTAAATTTAGATTTCCACCCTTTTTTCTCTTTCAGCCCCTTTTAGATACTTTCCTTTCATCCGCATACATACTCCACACCCTCTCAAACTGAAAGCCTCTTTTTCTTAGATTAACACACACACACACACATGACACAACATATGTCTGGAGATATATGTACAAATATATAATACAACCTTCTGAGTTCAGTTTTTGTATATTGTGTGTATATAGTTTCAGGGTTGGCCATTTGGTATTGGATAACTGTTGGAACACAGTCCAGGAATTGAAGCTTGTGAGGAGAATTCTGAGTGCCTGTGAGAACACTCCAAGAAAACAAGACAAAAGTCTTTTGACCTCGGTTTCCTTAAAACTGTTTTCATATTCCTGAAAGGTATAACGAATAGAAACGAGTTTAGTTCAGATTACTCATTATTGCTTGCTGGTGTTAATACATTAAATGTTTAAATTATCATTTACATGCCTCTATGAAAAAGCATGTTCTTACCAAGTACAGCTTGTCCTTGTGATTGCCTATAGATTGAACTCATGAGAATTTACTTTTTTTTTATGTGATTTTTCTTAACTCTTGGAGTATAAATGGTCTGATACACTTAATAAAAGTGGTTATTTCACGAGACTTTAGAACAGTAGTTCTCAGCCTTCCTTATGGTTTGATTCTTTAATACAGTTCTTCATGTAGTAGTGGCTCCCAACCATAAAATTATATTTATTGCTGCTTTATAACTGTGTTTTGCTACTGTTGAGAACCATTGCTTTAGACTCTCTTAGTTACCCACTTTATTCTCCCAGGTCCCACCGCCTCTAGAGTGGTGACAAAAAAAACAATAATGGGGTTCATCCCTGGGAGAGATCAATTCTCCCACTCCTAGATATCATTAGCTGCCTATAGTATTTTGTCTAGGGCTGAGACCCTGTGGAATTTGCCCCCTTTATGTTAGCATGTTTAATGATATTGTTATTGTTCCAGTCTGATTTATGCAACCATTTCTAGGAGAGACTGTTTCACAGTAGACTTCCTGGTATTCTGGCTCTTACTATTTGCCCCTCTTCTGTGATATTTTTGGAGCCATCAATGCAGAAACTGTGATGTAGATATACCCATTGGGGCTGAGCTCCCCATGATTGGTTGATCTCTGCATTGTGTATAATTGTGAATTTCTGTGGTGGTCTCCATTTGCTGTATAAAGGTGATTCTTTGATGAGCAGTGCTAGCTACACTTATATATGGGAATAATAAGGGTAAGATTTAGATTGTAGTTTGGAATTATGTTGTTAGAATTGTGACAATTAGTAGATTGTTTGCAAAGGATCATGATATCACTAGCCCCTGGATGTAATTTACCTCCTGTTTAGTGGAACTTAAGTCCAATTAGATAGCTGTTAGTTACAAGTAACATATGAGTGCCATTTACTGTACCGATATGGCTATTTTTTCATGTTGGTCATTGTTCTGGTTAACAGATGTCACAGGTGGGTAGGCCTCTTAATTACTAGTCTCCTTTGCAAGGTCAAACATTGTTTTTTGGTGTTGACCAAACTTTCTGTCCAGCCTGGTCCCACAGCCTTTCAGACCAAAAGAAATACACAGAGACATTTATTAATTATAAATTGCTTGTCCTATTAGCTCAGGCTTCTTATTAACTAATTCTTACATCTTACATTAACCCATAATTATCTGTGTTAGCCACATGGCATGGTACCTTACATCAGAGAGGCATTCTCATCCTGCTTCCTCTCTGTCTGGGTGACGACTGCAGACTGACCTTTTCTCTTCCCAGCATTCTCCTGCTCTCGTCGCACCACCTCTACTTCCTGCCTGGCTACTGGTCAATTAGCATTTTATTAAAAATAATACAAGTGACAGGATAAAAGACTATTGTCCCATACCATAAATGTTTATTCAGTGTATTGACAATAAATGAAAAAGCAAAAACAAAACAAAACAAAAAAAAACCCAAAAACCAAAAACAACCCCCCCCCATGATTTTGTGGTATTAATTTTAACTAGGAAAAGCAGAGATTTAAAAGCAAAATAATTAACTGATAAACTAGCAATAAATATGAGGAAGTATGGCAGTAATTATCAACATTTACAGATTATTTAGAAGGAGAAAATTTACTCTAACTGACTTCAACACATTATGTGAGATTTGTAATGTGATCATGGTGCAGCATCTTGGACAAACTGATTAAAGCTGATTGATTATTTTATAGCTTTAAAAATGAGATGAACCAGGCGATGGTGGCATACGCCTTTAATCCCCGCACTCGGGAGGCAGGTAGATCTCTGTGAGTTCGAGGTCAGCCTGGGCTATAAGAACTAGTTCCAGGACAAGCTCTAAAACTACAGTGAAACCCTGTCTTGAAAATACAAAATAAATAAATATGTAAAAATAAAAATGAGATGAAAACTGCACATAGTACAGTGGGTATTTGTTCTGGAAGCAATGAACTCACCTACACAGAGCTATGAGAAATCCAAATGCTGACTCTTACAGATACATTTATTTTGTTCTCTGTGAGCACATGGATTAGCAAATGCCACATTTCTATCATAGTAATTTTATAGTATTCTTACTAGGCATTAGCTAAAAGTGATTGTTATGGCTTCTTAAATTTTAATTTACATCATTGTATGGAAAAAATACAGCTTAGATAAAAGAGTTTTACTTCTATATAAGCCCTGTGAGACATCTCCAAAGATGGCTCTGTGAAATGCTACAAAATTCTTATTTGTTAGACTTATCTTATTTTGTAGGTTGAAAATTAATTTGGGGAAGAAATTTCAATATCTTAGCCCAATTCACAAACACGTTTCATTCTCCTTGGTCTGTGTCGTGAGTGTTTTTGACGACTTTCTCCTTTGTGGCTACAAAGATAGTGGGTCCTATTTCAAAAGAGCCCCATCAAGCCTTGAAACCTGTTTCTGTCAAGGCCGAAGACTGGTATGATGCCTACCACAGAGAGAAGTCAGCCAGGGCTGTCTCAGCCAGAACTCTGGGCACTCATCTGTGATGGAGCATTGAGTAACTTCCCAGCTCAAGTGGTAGGCAGCTCTGGCTTGGTACAGGTGCGGCAGACTATGTTGCACTAGAGTATCATGAGAATGGGGTGTCATGGCATGTACCCTGAGTACAGATGCCAAAGCAGCTGCTATGAACTGACCAGCCAAACAGCATGGCCTAGCCCAAAGCTTTATGAGATATAGTTAGCAATGACATCTCCCTTAGAGTCCGTACCATTCTTTATTCTTTACACAGTTCTTAGAGTAACATGCAGCTAGGCCAAGTGGAAATGCTGTGCATCCACATCTATGAATCTGAACGTGTAGGCTTGTTTTATACCTTTTTGCTTCCCTATTCTGTGTAATATGCTTTGTCCCTTCAGCTTTTCCTTTGAAAAAAATCTGAAAAAATACTGCACATTTATTAAAAATATTTTGAAGTTTATATAATCTGAGTTATAAAATAGTCTGCCATTTGGTACATATTAAATATTCAAAATGATTCAGTCCCATCCTGTTTTCTCTTGCTTTGGCTGAAATGAAATCTGCTTATAGAAATATTCAGTTTAATTAAATATTTGTTTTTATGAGGTGGAGTAGTTAAAGTGCTTGCTATATAAAGATATGGATAGGGGTTTTGATCCCCAGAATCCATGTAAATTGTTGGGTGGCACGGTGGCCTTCTAGTAATTCTAGCTTTAGAAAGTGGCAACAGGGACCATCAGAGCAAACTGTCTGTTAGTGAGATCAGATACATCAGCAGGCTCTAGGTTTGATTTACCTCTCCTGCTTCAAGATGTAAGACAGAAAAGCAGTAGAGGATGACTCTAAACATCAGCCTACACATGGATGTGCACATCTGCCTTCATATGTGTACTCACAGACATGTGACCGAACAGAGATGTATGCACACCACATACACAAAAATTATAGTCACTAAAAATAAGAGATAAATATAAATTCCTTTTAAACATACAGCATGTAAATATTTAATAAAGAATTACTATAGGTTAATAAAATTGCTTACATTTATATTTGTATGTAGATCAACAAATATGAAACACAATTAAAAATTTAGTTCTTGTCTATTTTCCATATTTGAAGTATTCAGAGGTTACATGTTTTTCCATGTTATTGCACAGTACAGGTCTATATACATATCAGATTTGAAGGAAAGCTGGATAAATACAGAAAGAAAAAAATATTGATTCATTAATTCTTTTTTTTATTATTAAAAATTTTTGCTTTCTCCCCTCCTCCGCCTCCCATTTCCCTCCCCCTCCCTCGCTCTCCCCCCCCAGCTCCCCTCCCCCTCCATCTCCAGCCTGAAGAGCAATCAGGGTTCCCTGCCCTGTGGGAATTCCAAGGTCCTACCCCCTCCATCCAGGTCTAGGAAGGTGGGCACCATTCATTCATTAATTCTTGCTATTTGTTTAGAAAAAATGAGATGGGGGCTAGCTGCTGTGGCACGTCTTTAATTCCAACACTCAGGAAGCAAAGAAAGGTATATCTCTGTGAATTCCATTCTGTACTGATCTACAGAGCAAGTTCTAGTCCAAACATGGGCACATGTGAAATTCTTTCTCCAAAAGAAAAAAAGAAATTCAAAACCATGTTGAATATTGTTCCTAGAAAATAAAATTATCATTCTGTAGGAATATGAGCAATGTTAAGGATTTGGAGACTGGAGAAAAGTTCAACTGTAGGTGTGAAATCGTTATGATACCAGGAGTTCTGCAGAAAATGCCCAGTGAATTTAAGCTCTGTAAATCCCAGCCTCTGGCCTCCATCCTTGGAGGCCCCGACCATGTGCCCCTTGTACCTCGACTCCTCCTCCTCTGAGGGTCAAGGGAGCCCGCCAAACCTTGAAAGGCTTGTTTTGATTCGGCATGATTAGGGTATTTCTAACAGGCTCCTCTTGCTGTGATAAAATATCAAGACCATTAGCACCTTGGGAGGAAGGAGTTTATTTCAGTTTCACTTTCATCATCTAAGGAAGGCAAGGCAGGAACCTGAAGACCTGCAGAAACTGAAGCAGAAGGCATGGAAGTATGCTGCTTACTTGCTTGCTCCTCAAGGCTTTCTCAACCTGTTTTTATACAGAAATCTGGACCACTTCCCTGCCCACAGGGGCACTTTGCATAATGAGCTGGATCCTCCTACACAGTCAATCATCAAGAGATTTCTGTTTTCTGGTACTTCTTTGGAACCAAGAATCTGATATATTTCTCAGCAACATACTCCCTACCTAGATGAAGCATTTGAGGGTTCCCTTATTTGTTATAACAACTTTTATTCTGGGGTGGCAGAGATGGGGGATTCACTATTATGTTAAAATCTTACAAAGGAAAGAAATTTTCAGCCAAACGTATTTATACCAGAAGATTCAACTAACTCCTTTAAGTAGTATTTTTTTTTACTTTAAACACATATTGCACTTGCCAAAGTGTGATTTTCCATTGCTTAGTGACAAGACCTCATGTAATTATTTTTTGATAAATGTCACCACGTATCTTTACTATAGGTTGAAAGTGTCAAATAAGTATGGCACCCGCCTTCATAATCGGTGCATGAATCATTAGTTTAAAACTGATTTTTTGGGTGGAATGGAATCATGTTTGAAAACAAAAATCATGGAAAACCTTTGCAATGTGAAGAATGGCTGTTAGTGTAATCCTCCATAAGTGAATTTACTCTCTCCAAAATTCAGAAAAGATTCAGATGTTACTTGAAATAAAATTGTTTACCCTCAAAGTTAAACACTGATGATTTATTTAGTCAAAGATGACTATGAATTAATAGAAACTATTTTTTTCATTTTTAAAACAATCTTATTTTATATACTAATCCCAGTTCCCTTTCTCTCCCATCCTTTTGCTCCCTTCAACTTCTCCCTACACCACTCCCCATCAACTTATCAGAAAAGGTGAAGCCTCCCATCGGGAGTCAAAAATGTCACTCACATCACTTGAGGCATGGCCAAGGTATAGCTAGGTTGAGCAAGGTATACCTCCATGAGGAATGGGATCCAAAACACAAGTACACACTAGGGATAAATACTGGTTCCACTGCTAGTGGCCCCATAAACTGCTCAAACCACACAACTGTCACCCACATTCAGAGGACCTAGTTCAGTGTTATGCAAGTTCCCCAGCTTTCAGTCCAGAGTCAGTGAGCTCCCTCTTGCTCAGGTCAGCTGTTTCTGTGGGTCTCCCCATCATGGTTTGTGTCCCTTTACTCATAATATCACTAGTCTCTCTCTAGGATTGGATTCTGCGAAATCCACCAAGCACTCGGTTGTGGAATTTTGCATCTTATATCTGTCAGAATGGCTAAGGTAAAAAACACTGATGACAACTTATGCTGGAGAAGAAGTGTAGTAAGGGGAACATGCTCCCCTTGCTGGTGGGAGTGTATGTTTGTACAGCCTCTTTGGAAATTGGTATGGCGTTTCTCAGAAAATTGGGAATCAATCTACCTCAAGATCAATCAATACTACTCTTGTGCATACACCCAAAAGATACACACTCATAAAAGGACATTTGCTCTGCTATGTTCATAGCAGCATTATTCACAATAGCCAGAAAATAATGGAAACAACCTAGAAATTACTTTTGTAGACAGCTTTTGTCTAGTGGCACTTTAGAGTAAATAATACTTCAGGACTGAGAAATGGAATTAGCTCTTAGTAGCAAGTTATAGAACTTAGTGATAACAGTTCATCAGAGCTGATGCAGAGCTTTGACGGATTTTTTGAAGACTTATTTTTAGGGAAAACTAACCTAAGTGTCCACATGAACTTGAGAGTGTCTGGAGCAGGCCTGACAATGGCATTATTTGGAAAGCTGATTTGAAAGACTAAAGTCAATTGAGAAGATGACTGCAGAGTTGATGTTATGTTCTATTAATTTTGAGGGTGGGAGGGTCTATGTCTTGACACTTTTGAATGCTTTTTACTGTGGCTTAGTAAAATAAGAAATATTTTTGTTTTATCGGCAGCTAGGCTTCAGCTTTAATTACTATAAGTATTAAATCCAGAGAAAGAAAATGTGGTGCAATATTTAGTGACTATCTGAATCAGTCAGTGAATCGGATAAACTATAGAACTTAAAACACATATTTGTAAATAAAGAAATTCAGCTACTTTTACACAATCAGCAAATTAGATCATAACACACATTATAATTTTTTTTTACTCAGTCTTTACACTGTCTTTTCTTTTAGTATATTGCTATTTAGGGTAATTTGAAGGTTTTAAACATTTTTATTCATTATTTCCTAATGTATTTTTAGTCTTTTCCTATTTGCCATACTTATCCCAACTCCTTCCACAACTTCTGCACTCCTTCTCAATTCATTTTTTCTTCTTTAATTATGAATATATTTAAATATACAATTATATCAAATATAAATATTAAGCTGATTTAATGAATATAAATTTATAAGTTCAATCTGCTCAGTCCATTTAATGTTTCTCTCATGTACATGTGTTAGAGTTAACTGTTTGGGATTAGATAATTTGTTAGGGAGCGTGTCCTTGGAAAACACTCTCTTATTAATCATTATTTGCCTGTAACTCTTCATCTAGGTTGGGATCTTATAAAATTTTCCTTATTTACTTTGGCATATTAGTTAGTGTTGTTGGTTTTTTAGGTCTTGTTTAAGGAACCATATTGTTGAGATTCCTTGATTTCTTGATTTTCCTTTTCCCTCTGCCTTCCTGTAACTACATCATGCTACGACTATGCAATCAACTATAATATATCTCAGTATATTTCCTTTATGTTCTTATGAGAATACTAAACACATAAAAAGGGTTCTTCTCATTAATTATAAAGATGCCTCACTACTATACTATTAATTTTACGTTTCGTATTTTTTATAATACTATTTTTGGAATCCCTTCCTCTTCATTAGCATATTCCTAATTCATTTCTTTGTATGAATGCATAGTAACAGGCCATAAAACAGACATGTGATAACTTATTCATGCAATACTCAGTGACGGTACTTGTTGTTTATTATGTTATAATCAACTTCTTTGTGCATGTAGTTTCATACCAAACTCACGTTCAGTTCTCTTCTGTGTGTTGCATTGCTTTGCTTTTCCTATTTTCTTTTACCACATTGTTCTCCTGCCATCGTATGCACCATATCTCAAGCACTTTGTTTTTGAAATTTAATTCAGATTTGCACGATGTAAATATTCAATGTGGAAACTAGTGGAAGTATATGAGAGTAGTTTTTGTATTTAAGTATGCAGATGGGATTTATTGTATGGTATTGCCTCATGAAGTTTTACATACTGAGAATACCCATGGCCTGCCACTAGCAAACCAGAGAAATAAGAAATTAAATATTGTAGTCTAAAAGCATGAGAGACAGAAAACCATTGGTGTACATTCCTATCTGGATTTGGAGGTCAGAGAACCAAAAGCTCTCATGTCCACATTCTCAGGTCTGCTGCCAGATAGAGAGCAAATCCAACCTTTTCTTCTCCTATGTTATTTTAGCTTTCAAAGGAATGAATAATGTCCACTCACACTGGGAAAAGCAGTCTGACTTAGTCTGCCTACTGAATACTAATCCCATTCAAAAACCATTTCACAGAAACAGTACAAAATGAGATATCTGGGTTTTCTTCAGCCTAGTCAAGTTGGTATATACTAGAGACCCTCAGACAATACAAGTTGCTTTGTCACAAGATAAGCTAGATGCCATGCTTCTCCTAAATGTCATAATTCCCAAAGGCATAGTGTGTCTGGGGTGGGGGATTAACCACTGATTCGGATACCATCAAGCTTCAGCTCTGAAAACAATCGCAGGATAGCAACTTCTGTCCACACCACAGTCACTTGGAGTGGCAAATGACTATCATAAGCTACTTCTACTGAGACTATCAGGTCACCAGAGATGGCATCTAATTGACAGCATAATATCAAAGCAGAACTTAGGAACTCATATTTAAACAAATTAAGGAATCAAAATAAATCTCAAGTGAAAGGTATGCAAATAAAGAAACCTGTCATGGGTTAGTAGGAATTGCTGAAAAGCAATGATAACGTGATTATCAGATGTCAACAGAGATAAACGCCATGCATACAGGTGAGAGGAAATGGGTTGACAGCAAAAATATTCAAGTGTGTAAATGTCATTTGGTAATGATCCTTTTGGGCATCTTTATCTAAGATGAAGGATAAAGTCAGTATACTGCATTTTTTATTAAATTTAAAATTAGCATAAATACACTTATTTTGTGTTGGAACTCATCCTGTGTCATATTTTTTTTCTCAAGTGGTCTAATCTTCCTAATGAGCAAGAGGAAATTGTAGTCTGTTGTTTATATGTTTCTAATTGTGAAAGATACCTAGCAATGCCTAAAAATGAGAGAGAGGGAGGAAGAGGGAGAGGGAGAAGAAGTGGGAGAAGGAGAGGACTATATTTGAACATGCTGTTTATAAAGCAATCACCACTCCTGTGCTGGGTATTGGGTCTTCATTCTCCTTGCACTGAAAACTCCTGTTCTAGGTCTCCTATATGTCTCTAGTCTTAGGTTTGGGAGCTCAAGTAGAAGCAAAAGGACAAGGGGACTCTTTGAGGATATATTACATCTTCCACCTGGGGCAAATGGATAAGGAAAGTAGGGTTGTCTTTTGAGAAAATAAGCTAGGAGACTCTCCAGCAGGTTGGTTTCACCTCTGAGCTTCAGCAGCACTTCAACCTTAATCATTCATGCTTTTTTTGAATATCAGCTCTACAGACCTGTGAGAGTGTGAAAATAGTTGACCCCATAAGTTCTTAGGGAGTGGCACTATTAAGAAGTGTGGCTTTGTTGCAATAGATATGACCTTGTTGGAGGAAGTGTGTCACTGTGGGGTGGACTTTGAAGGCTCATTTATGCTCAATCCATGACCAATGTCTCAGATGACTGTCTGTTGTCTTTGGTTCAAGATGTAGAACTTTCAGCTCCAGCATCACATCTGCCTCAGGCTGCTGTATTTCCAGCTGCCTTGCTTTCTTTCATGACAATAATGGATTTAACCTCTGAACTATAAGAAAGCTACCCTAATTAAATATTTTCTTTTATAGAAGTTGCCATAGTCATGGTGTCTCTTTAAGCTGTAGAAACCCTAAGACAATAGCTGAGACTGACCATCCTAACACCAAACTTTTGTGGGATTTATATAGGTGCTTCAGTAGTTAATTAACTTTCTATGTCTCCTAAAGTTGAATACATCCCAAGATTCTAACACTTTTGGGAAAATTATACCAAATTTAAGAAATAATTTAAGCAACCAATTTAAAATTTTAAGATGTAAAGAAAAACTGCAATAATCTATTGGGAGAAATTAACCTAATATATATTTCATTGAATATATAAATTACTGTATAAAATGAAAACAGACTTGCGAGCAACAAAAACTTAAAAGGAATTAAAGTGAATAGTTTAAAAGATTAATGGTAGTTTATGGAGACAGTTCAAGATAGTTCACTTGTTGAAGCACTTACCAAGAATGAACAAGATTCTGAGTTCAAACCCCCAGAATTCAAAGAACAGATTCAGTGGTTTTCATCTCCAACCTGAGTGTTCCTTCTCTGAGATGGGAGGTGGAGACAGGGGAATCCCCAGACTTATGGGTCAAGTGTCCTGGCATACAGAATATCAAAATAAACTCTGCATAAAATACAGCCTATACTTTTACTCTGGGTCACTGTAACAATTTGCTCATCAAAAAGCTCTTTTTCACTAATGTTTGCCAGTCATAATTTGGTATAGCCCCATTTTGTTAGGACTATGCTACTCACTTGATAGTATTCCTGGGATCCACACAGAGAACTAGTGGGATTTTAAGCTGAATTTGTGGCATCTCAAGAGAACTATTAAAATATGCACAAGGAAGAAAAGCAGAAGCAAATGAATCTGAAGAGGTTTTGGTACCCGAAGAAAAAGAGAAAAGGTGCAAGTGTTTCAAAGAAAGAGGTTATGTAAACCTTTTCCACGCCAATAACAGAACCATGCAAGAAACTTAAGGATGGAGAAGGCATTTGGGGAATTACTCTTCATTCAACCCATCAGTCAGCTCTCATCGACAACATTCCTGGATTACTCTATATATTCATAAGCAACATTGAGGGTCTGGATGCTGCCCTGATTTTCCATGATCTTTCATTGTACAGGATGAAGTCAGACAGCGGGGAGAGGCGTGGGATAGACAGCTCAGTTCCTCATCCAGAGCTCTGAGAAATGTTGAGGGGTTGAGCCTTACAATGTAGGAAAATGTTCTAGATAGGGTCCCTGGAGACATTCTCCTTAGGAAAACAGTATTCTGACAGAGTTCTGGTTCTGCTGTTGTTTTTAAAGAGTTTCTACAGGTATGGAGCAGTGAAGTGTATGTAAACTCAACACACCGGTTCATTTTCCCTTCAGTATGAACAAATACAAAACAAGGGGTGACTTAGGCAAGAAGGGTTTATTTTAGCTCGGTTTAGGAAGTACGAGGACTGGGGCACTAACCTTGGTGTGACAGCTCGAGACGAGTTGCACTGAGGAAGTAGAAAGAAATGGATGCTGGTACCCAGCTGGCTTTGCTCCTTCCCTCCTTCTCTTCAGTCTGGGAACCCTGCCTATGAGATGCTGCTCCCACCTCCCAGGTGGGTCCTCTTGACTCAGTTAATCTTCTCTGGAAATGCGTCACAGACACACTCAAAGGTGAGACTCAGTATTGTTTTTTCCCCTTCTTAATCCAATGAAGTTGCCAGTCAAAAAGAATCCTCATACTAAGGAAAATAAAAACTGCTCTGGATAAAAGATGACAACTGCTGGAGCACTTGAACAGCAGGTATTTAAAATACACATTTATATTGTTTAATTATATATAATACTTAATACCCGTAATTGTAGTGAGGGTCCACAAGAGTCTTGGAGAGGTTCAAAAGAATTTATTTAGATGTATAATAGGGGTGAACACTCTGCTACAGGACAGGTTAGACACCGCAGCAGTTGTTCTGTCCAAGGGGAAAGAGCACTAACAACAACCCACCTCCTTCACTCCTAGTTCCTACCTTCCAAACCATCAAAACTAGCACCAGAGCAAGAGAGAGAGAGTGACTGCCTCCCTCCTCTCTTATAAAAAAAATTACATCCACAGACAAGGAGCCATACCCTGAAGCAGGCACCCCAAATATTTTGGCGTGATGAATTCCTACAACATTTAATACATACTAATAATTCTTTGATAATACCATACAATGTATTTTGATATTATCCCTATCCCCAATTCCTCCCAGATATACTTCTTACTCCCTTCCCACCTCCACTTTCTGTCCTCTTTGATTTTCACTTTGTTAATTTGTACCTATTATTTTAATGTTAAAAAATTTTAAATCAGAATATGCTATTTTACATATATTTATTTTGTGTCTGTGTACACACTTGGAGGAAAAACCAGGATTAGTTTTTTTCTCCTTCTACTATGTGCATTCTGGGGATTAAACTCAGGTTATTGAATGTGTTGGCAGTACCTGTGCTCTGTTTATGAGTATTGTTCTTACTTACGGTTTTGTATCAAATATCCTGAAAATGCCATGACATGTTAAGAGTTTAAACACGGCTCAAAACAGAACCCATTACTGATGTTTCTATTATGTTGAATTTACATGTCTAGTATGTAAAAATAGCATCAGACCTAAGTTTCTTGGGTAACTATACTCATCTGTGGTTTTCATTTGATTTTGAATGGTGGATGTTGAAGATTCTAGAAGGATTCTCAGTGGTTCATACCTCCTTTGATCGGCCGACCTTGTAGCTGTTGACCACTTTGGGCCAACATCTTTCTTTATTTGCACTCTGCTCAAACAGATAAATCCAAAGGTTCAAGTATCCTCTGAACCATCTGACCTGAGCTAATGGGAGTTCACCAACTCTGGTCAGACAGGTAAGGAACCAACATAATACCAAGCTAGACTCTCTAAATGTGAGTGACAGTTGTATAGCTGGAGCAGACTGTGGGGCCACTGGTAGTGGCAGTAGTGGCACCAGGGCTTGTCCCTGCTTCTTGTACTGAGTTTTTGGAACTCATTCTCTCTGGATGGATACCTTGCTCAGTCTAGATATAGTAGGGAGGTCCTTGGTTGGAGCAATGTGCCTTACCCTCTCTGGGGAGTGGATGGGGAGGGTCAGGGTCAGGAAGGTGGAGGAAATGGGAGGAGGGAAGGTAGTGGGAACTGGAATTGGTATGTAAAATAAAAAGACAGTTTGTTTTCTTTTAAAAAAATGAAATAGAAAAAGTGGGAAAAAACCTTTTTGTGAATGGACATGCCAGCTTTCTCTTTTCTGTGGTATAAAAACAAGACACAGATAACCTGGAGCATGAACAAAATAGCGAGTGGAGTGAACGGCCTCTGTCATCCCAGACAAGAACACACTTCATGAGGAAACAGTCTGATTGCTATTTACATTAAAGTGAACCTAGCCAAGATCATAAGAGAAATCTTGGTTGGCTCTGCAGACATGTGGGGGACAAAGGCATATTGTTCAGTAATTTGAAGTGTTCATTAGCTGATGATACTTTGATTCTATGAACTATGCAAAGCCGGCATATTCATATCATAATGTACATGCCAGGATGTACTGAAACATGTAAGAAAGCAGACTGCCAAGTAATCTTGGTACTTTATAAACCTTAAGAAAGAAAGACTTCTTCTGTTGAGAGCTCTCTGTTCAGCTCAGTGAGGGGTGCACCCACACACTGAGACAATGGGGATGTTCTATCAGGAACTCACCAAGGCCAGCTGGCCTGGGTCTGAAAAAGCCTGGGATAAAACCGGTCTCGCTGAACATAGCGGACAATGAGGACTACTGGGAACTCAAGAACAATGGCAATGGTTTTTTGATCCCACTGCACGTATTGGCTTTGTGGGAGCCTAGGCAGTTTGGATGCTCACTTTACTAGACCTGGATGGAGGTGGGTGGTCCTTGGACTTCCCACAGGGCAGGAAACCCTGATTGCTCTTTGGGCTGATGAGGGAGGAGGACTTGATTGGGGGAGGGGAGGGAAATGGGAGGCAGTGGTGGGAAAGAGACAGAAATCTTTAATAAATAAATAAATAAATAAATAAATAAATAAATAAAAAAAAACACAAAAAAAAGAAAGAAAGACTGCAATGTAGTTGCCAAAGTTACCTCTATTTTCTTGATTTTCCCTTGTCCAATTCCAAAGGGAAAAATTACTTGTTTATCTAGAACGTGAATGTGTGACAGCCTCTTTCTTCTAATGCTTAACTTTAGGCTAAGGAAAGTATTTTTCCTAAGCACCTAGGAAAAATACTTGAAGTCAATAGTCCTGATTTAAAATGTCATTGTATTATAGAATATAACCAACTGGTACATGATGAAGATTTTCATAAGTGTTCCAAAATACAGTGGAAACTGCCCATGTCTTGTTAGTAATCAAATAGAGCCATGCCTAGATCCACAGAAGGGAGGGGGAAAGTTGCAATTGTGGTCACACTATAAATAGCAAAGACCGTAATTGAGGAGAGCTTAGTTTTATGGAATGTGTTTTTTACCAGCTCAGTAATTGGATTTGGTTTTATTTCAAGCAGTTTGTTAAAGTTCAGTAACACTGTTCTTAATTATTGAATGTGTTCCATGTAGAACAGTGGTTCTCAACCTGTGGGTCACAACCCCTTTGAGGTTGAATGACCTTTATGCAGGGGTTGCCAAAGACCATTGAAAACCACAGATATTTACATAATGATTCAGAACAGTAGCAAAATTACAGTTCTGAAGTGGCAATGAAAATAATTTTATTATTGGAGGTCGCCACAACATAAGGAACTGTATTAAAGTGTTGTAGCATTAGGAAGGTTGAGAACCACTGATGTAAAATAATTTAAATTACTCTTGATTCTAGCCTATGGAAAAGAATGGTGACTTCTTTGCTTCATAGATGAAGGAATGATGGAAAGATTTTAAATTTCCTGCAAATTTCATCCATGAATACTTTATTTATATTGTCCCCCCTTCTCCTTAAACTTTTCCTGTGCCTCCAATTCCTCCCCAGATTCATGTCCTCTCATTCTTCATTGCTGTTACATACATACATACATGCACATTTATAAATGCCAAACACTGAGGTCATTTAATGTCATATGTATTGAGAGTTGGCCTCCTGGGACTAGACAGCCTATCAGGGGCTCATCCTTGGAGAAGACTGATTATCCCTCTCTCTGTAACTATTAACTGCCACCAGCTCTTCATGTAGGGCTAGAGACTTGTGAGAATTTTCTCAGCCATGTTAGATGTCTATTGGTGTTGTCATTATGAAATTCTGGCTTATAAAATCACATTGTTGAGATATCTTGAGTACGCTTCTCTGTCATTAACAGAAGAAACTCTCTCAGCAGACATCCTGGACTCTGGCATTTACAACCTTTCTACCCCAGCTTCTGTAATGGTTCCTGAGACTTGTGTTGGAAATATATCAACTAGGGTTAGGCATCCAATAGTCAGTTGTTCCCTCATTTGGACAGCTATGAGTTTCTGCAATGATCTCCATCTGCTGCAAAAAGAAGCTTTTTGGATGGGGGCCGAGAGCTCTGCTTTTCTGTGTGTATACTGGTAAGTATTCAGAGCAGTTAGAAATCACACTGTGTAGGTGAATGGCAGTTGTGGGTTCTCTTCCAGGGTTATACCTTCACCAACCATCAGGAGTGGGACAGGATTATTGTACCTGGCATGAATTCTCAATTTCCCCAAGTCTTCTGTCTAAAGTGTGTGTTGTTTTTAGCAATAGAGTCTTAGCTTTTTTTCTTTCCTGGTTTCTTGTACTCCAGGTTATAGACTTAACTCTAAAGTCTTGTAGCTATTGCCTCTACAGTATTGTAACTAGGATCCCCAAATAAGAGAGAACATTTAATTATTTTCCAGGACTGTGCTACTTCACTAAGTCTACTTTATAATTCTATCCATTTAGCAGAAAATTTCATGATTTTATTTTCTTTTATTTTTGTTTACTGCTGATTAATATTCCATTGTATATAGTTAGCATAATCATATATATTTGTCTTCTGAAGGATATTTCCTTGCAAATTGACTAAAGGAACAATATACACACATATATCTATATATATGTAGATATATATATATATATATATACGCAATGCAAAACATATGGATCTAAATGTCAGCAGGCATCATTCATTAGAAATAAAGCAAGTCAAAAATGTGTCTACATTCTTATTTTCAGAACCTGTACACATTACCTCATTTGGCAAGAGAAACTTTATAGACTTGATAAGACATGCATGATGAGTTTTGCAGGTTCTTACAACAATACCAACAAGTCCTCACAGAAGTAGTGGAAGGCATACGATAACCAGATGACTACTTGTGGGCGAACTCTATGTCATTCGTTTTTCTGATGGGAAATTTTGAGTGGCCTTCAGAAGCTGGCAAAAGTGGGAAAGAGTGATTCCCTCTCAGGAGCCTCAGGAGGAACACAGCCCCACCAACGTCTTATATTTTCCTCAGTGAAACCCATTGCTGATTTCAGGCCCCTACAACTGTGAAGACAATAAACTTCTGTGGTTTTGAGCTACTGAATTGGCGGTAATTTCTTACAGATGGAACAGGGAACAAGGAAACTAAGAAAAAGCAGATAGACTGAAAGTGGGAATATGAGTTAGTGGTTGCTTTCGTTAAAGACAAAAAAAAAAAAAAATAAGTTGTACAATTGACCTGAAGTTAACAGTGGCAGTGAAAATGGAAAAAAAAATAGATGGGAAATATGAGCAAACCAGAAGCATCAGAACTGTAATAAAAAGGAAAAATTGGAGTAAAAGAAAATGGGTCGCAGGTTTTGAAAGCAAGGAGCCTTTCTCCAGTGGAAATGCTCGAATACACATACATGACAGCCTACAGTGCATTAGAAAATGAACTGGGGCTAAGGACCCTCTTTGATCATGGACTTGTGAAGGACTTAAACTCTCAGAGAGCTGCCCATTCTTGGCTTAGCTTTCTTGCCTTTGGCTTTATTCTGCATACCCCATGTAAAGCACCAGCTGCTGACTGCATCAACATTGCCGTATTATGAAAATTACGGAGAACTATTTTTCCTTTTTTTTTTTTTTTTGCGTTACTTGGCAACACTTTTCTGTCCAGGTGTTTGAGAAACTCAGACCATAATTATGCCAAAGCAAGAGTAGATGAGAAAAGTTCAGTCAAGGAAGCCAGATTGCTTTTTGTCAAGAGAGTCTGTCAAGAGAGAGCCTGGTGTGGAGGAAAGAACGTGAGCTTGGTAGAAAATGCTGAATTTGCATACTGATTCCAACATTTAGTTCTGAGACATGGCACAGTCAACTTTCAAGCTTCTAAGATTTCATTTTCTTGTCATTGTTCACTGTAAGTAAACTCACATCTAGTTATTGGGATTGCCAAATGGTATAAATGAACCATAACTACAGTTGGTTGGTTCAGAGTGGATGCTTGATAACTTCAATATACAAAAGAGGAAGCTTAAAGGAAGTGGGTGAATCAAATACAACATCATATATTTTAAGGGTATGATGTTTCCTATTTTCAGAAATCAAAATAACTTTACTGTTTAAAGATGTATTCTGCCAGCATACATGCCATAGACTAAAACATGTCACAAAATAGTACCATGAAAAGCATGTTTAAGACTTAGAAGAATTGGATCAAGGTTTGCTAATCTACAGCTAGTAAAAATACCATTCCCCAATCTAGGTTGTCTTCTCTTTTTCCTATTGGGTTATTGTATTAACATATTGTATTATCTTACTGAAGTTTTATAGAGCAGTTAATTTTCAGTAGATGTTAATGTGAATTACAGATAAGGAAGTTTATGTATCTTAACAAGGAGAAAGAAAGAAAAAAGGAAAGCAAAAAAGGCAAATAGGGATGAGGTTGGAGAAAGAAGGGAGAAAGCAGAAATAAAAAAGGAAAACAGAATGAAATAGGGATGGAGGTTTGAAGAGTAAGAAAAAAATTCATACACACATGCACACACATACAGAGAGAGGGAAAGAGAGAAAGAGAATGATGATGCATAATTTTATTTATTCTTCTTCATTGCCATGCTTGAAATTAAGACACGTAAGGTGTTAATTAGTTTATCCCCTCTTTTATTCATACGGCAGATATTAAAATTCCATTGGACGCTGAGGGTGTAGAAAGTGACAAAGCACATAAATCCTGACGATCACAGAATTTTTAGCAAAGGGAAGAAATACAGGATAAAATTTGTTAGTTCTTAGTGTTAATGAAGCTGGTGTTACTAATACTGCCTATGGGTGTCAAAATTTAGTTGTGACTAGCTCCCTACTGACTACCTAGCTTTGACCTATTGTCAACGCTCGCTAGGACAGAGGAATAGAATCAATACCTATTGCAGGGCTATTTATTAAGTTTGCTTGTACTATATGGACTGGGGAGTTCAAGAATGGCTGGATGTACACCTGATAAGCTGAGGACCATGTAGGTGCTCAGTTCATACTGGAAAGAAAGAATAGAGAGAAAAAAATGGGGAGAAAATGATAAAAGATATTGGGAACCCCAAACAAAAATGCCAAAAGTTTGAAATTACAAGGTCCTCTGGTAACTAACACAAGGTCACAGGAAAATGTGACACTGTGCTGAAATGTGGCATGCTTCCAGTAAGCAAAGAGAAAAGGACAATGACAAGTGTCATAGAGTCAAGAATTGCATTCCCATAAAGTTTCCATAGCAAATCCACAAGCTATCAGACAATGGATATGTCCACAGATTAAGGAAAGCAGATTTCCCCCCTAAATTCATTCCTAGTATTACACCAAATGGATGGGATTAAAACCATTTTATTGTGATAAATTCAAAATTAAACGAAGAACAAAATTCCATGGGACATAGGAAAGTTAATGCAGGAGACACGTGGGTATAACAGGGAGGATGCCAGAGAAAGGGAAGCAGGATGGTCCTTATCTCACTACTTTTGCATGAAGAAAATCATAAAAGTTCAGGTAAGTTTTGCTAGAAGATACAGTCGAACCCTGAAGGAGACTTTTACACAAGTCAGGCAAAGTTTAATGGTAAGTACACAAACAGTTAAACATATAAAATATAAAACAGTTATTAATAGTAGGGAAAGCAAACAAAAACAAGAAATGCAACTATTCAGGTGTTTTATTAACTGCCTTGGTATGCTTTGCATTAAATGTACATAATTATATAAATATCATTACCTAAGTGAGTTATAGTTATTCAAATTCTGATATAGTCAATCTGATGTGGGTATCATGGAGACCAAGGAGGCTGATGTGGGATAATCCGTCTACATTTTCTGTTCTGTAGTGATATTTTGTCTGTAATCTAACACAAATAAAGCTTGTGGAGTGAGCCACTAATTAACCTTAGCTGCTAGGTGGTGATGGAGACTCATTTAATCCCAGCACTAGGGAAAGATTCAGGAGTGATATAACTGAGTGAAGAGAAGAATATAAGGCAGGAACAGGCAGGAGCTCAGATGCAGTCTGAGGATCCAGTCTGAGGTTCATAGAGATGGCAGCAGTTTGAAGACTACTGAAGATAGGGCCACTCCTTTGGTCTGAGCATTGGTAGAGACTGGCTATCTAGTGGTTGGCTGTTTTGCTTCTCTGATTCTTCAGATTTTACCCCCTAATATCTGACTCTGGGTTTTTATTATTAAGACCAATTAGAATTCATTCAACACTGCTCCTTAGTAGAGCCTGTGGTTGATGACCCAAAAGCCATAGTACAACTGTTTTATTAAAATACATGCAGGTCAGGTCTAACAAAAATGAAGACTATATTAAAAAAAGAGAAATTGGTTTGCTAATACAGAATTTGAAATGAGAGCTTTAGTTCATCTTAATTAATTAATTAATTAGTTATTATTCTTTTTTCATTTATATTGATTCTTTGGGCACATTATATCATGCACCCCAATCCCACTGATCTCTCTATTCCTTTGCATCTGCCCCTTTCTCTTGTAGTGTCCCCCACCCAAAGGAGAGCTCAAAAAGAATAAAACAATAAGCAACACTAAAAAATAAAAGAACAAAAAGAAAGAAAGCAAAAAGAAAGAAAGGAAAGAAGTAAAAGAAAAACACTTCACTCCTGTGTTTCTCAGCTTCCCATTGCCTCTCCATTCATCTGTACACCACTGGTTGAGGCTGCACATCATTCGGTGTACAGCCAGCTTTACTTGCAAATGTTCATTGTATAATAATGAACTGCTGGTCAGGTTCAAGGCCTCTGGCTTCTGGTACACCATCAATATTGACGTTCACCAAAACTCCTCTTAGATATTCTGCTGTTGCCCCTGTCATGGAGATCCTGTGGCTATGATTCTGCAGGCTCAGTCCCTTCATAGACCCCAGCAGGTTATAGATGGTTAGATGTTGGGATGTGGCAACTCCGAGCCCTAGGGCATGTGCCTGGTGGGTGCCAGCTGGTTTAGTCAGTCCTGGTCGCTGGGACTCTTCCTCTCAGGTGGGGGACAGAGCTAGCACTCCCAGGCCTGTGGTGAGGGGTGGGAAAAGCTTTTTCAAATGTGGGGCTAGTTCTCCTATTAGGGGTGGAGCCAGCTTTTTTTGTGCTGGGGTCACCCATGTCTGTTATTTCAGGGCTGGGGATGTTCAGAGTCAGCTTTCCTATAATGAGGGTGGGGAGGTTAGGTTACTCCAGACCAGTGGGAGGTGGGGCCAGCTTAGCAGGGTCCTCAAGCACTTCAACACATGGTTCAACATTTGGTTTACATGGGCCCCAGTTGCCTCAGGACAGTGAACCCAGATCTGTTCATTGACAGCAGCTTGGGCCTGGAAGTCACCATGGCCTCAGGGGACAGTACAGGCCTCTCAAATACTGATGGGACCATCAACATCATAGTTTCAGGATTCCAACCAGGCCCCATGCGGTGGCTCAGATCCCTGGTAGTCACACAGTCTCTGATGGCAACAGGAGCCATGGAGCTCAACACAGAGCTCCCTGTGGCAGGGTCATGGATCCAGAACTGGCCCCTAGCCACAGATTGGCAAAAACATGAGTATGGCCCTGTTGTCAGCCCTGGTCACCCCGATCTACATGGCCCTGGTGAAGCGTGATTTCTTGACACCAAGACAGCCTCAGGTGTCAGTCTGGACCCTGAGTATTTGAATTATCTTAAGTGGTAACCAGAGCCTCAGACATCAATGTAAACCTGGCTGTGATGGGGCCATGGACTCAGACATAGCCCTTTGCAGCAGTTCCATTCTGGATGGCACCTTGGCCACAGGTGGCAGCAAAGGCCACTGAGGTAGGGATGGTTCTGACACCAATATGTCCCTCAGATTTCAAGATGGCCACAGGTGATAGCACAGAGGCCTAGGGGCTCTTGTGGCCTTTTATGGCAATGTAGGCATGGATACAACCACAGAGTCAGGTTGTGGTAGAATCATGGACCCAGACATGGTCCTCGGCAGCATTATGGGCCTGAATTTCACCATGGCTTTAGGTGGCTGTACTGACAATCAGCATTGTTCCAGGTGCAAGGTGGCCATTGATCAATGGAGGCCTAGATCTCAGGCATCTGCCTGGCCTTTGATGATACCAGCAGCCATGAATATCAACATAGCTACAGCAGGACCACAAACCCAGACATGGCCCCAGACTGCAACTCATCCTGGCTGTCACCATGTCCCTAGGATGCTATGTAGGGTGCTCAAATCTGCATGGCCACAGTGGCCATATGTCCTTTGGACAACAACATGACCACAGGTTTCTGTCTAGACTCTGGATTTTTATACTCCCTTCAATGGTAACAGGAGCCAAAGACATCAACACAGTCCTTGGCTGGAGTTAGCCATGGGCCCTGATATGGCCTTAGTCTGCAGCCTGGGCCTAAATGTCTCCATGGCCCTGGGTGGCAGCAGATCACCCCAACATGTATGGTTGTGGTGGCAGTGTGACCTTTGGGCACCAACATGGCCTCAGATGTCAGCCCACACCGGGCATCTGCAAGCCACTGACATCAACACAGACCATGGCTCCAATGGGGCCACGTACTCAGATCTGGTCCTTTGCAGTAGCTTGGGCCCAGTAGATAGACATCATGGTCATTAGAGATAGGGCAGGTTGCCAAAATTGTCATGGTCTTGGCCATAGCACATCCCTAGGTACCTACCATAAACACAGGTGGTGACCCAGAACCTGGGCATCTGTGTGGCTCTTAGTGGCAACATGGGCCATGGACATCGTCACAGATCCCAGCTGCTGTAGGGCCATAGACCCAGACATGGTTCTCAGAAGCATGGGCCCGAGTGCTACCGTGGCCCCAGTGACAGTATAGGCCACTGAGATTGATATCACCCGAGCTGCAAGGTGTCCCTCAGGCCCCAACAGAGCCCCAAGTGGGGCCCAGACCCTGATTATTCACATGACCCCCAATGCTAAGAAGTGCCATGGATATCAACATGTAGTAGGGCCACAGACCCAGACATGGCCCATGACCACAGCTCAAGCCTGGTTATTCCATTGTTCCAGGCAGCAAGCTGGACCATTGATATCAGAATGGTCCCTATCATGGTTACCTATCATTGGTAAGAAGGGCCATGGCCATGGACTGTGGCTGTGGTAGGGCCACTGACCCAGACATGGCCCTTGACAGCAAGCCAGGACTGGGTGATAACATATACCCTGTGGCAAGCAGGCCTCACACATCAGCCTGTTCTTCATGGCGTTCACCTCTTCAGATCCATCTCTCTCTATAGGCTATGAATCCTTCTCTCCCCCTCTCTCTCTCCCTCCCTCCCATAACCCAGATATATGCTCACCACAATGGTACCTGACCACCAGGGGGCAGATCTGTGGTTTTTCCCCCCACTTACCCAGAGGAATCTGCTCTGGGCAAGCCTGTGTATGTCATTAATTTATTCTTAAAAACCAAAGTTTGTGAAAGTAAACTGCGTGTGTGTTTGTGTGTGTGTGTGTGTGTGTGTGTGTGTGTGTGTGTGTGTGTGGTATTTGATGTGTATATATGTGTGTGCATGTGTGTGTCAATCTGTGTCGTATGTGATATGTACATGTGTGGCCCAAGTGCACAACATGAGATGGCTAGTGAGATGGCTTAGCTCTTAATGATTAGGCTCACATCCAAAATGACAGAGAATAACATGAGGGAGTCGGTGCCCTTCCGCCATGTAGAATCCAGGGATAGAAGCAGACTGAGAGACTTGCACCAGGCCTTTGCATGCTGAACCACCTTGTTGCCTCTTGATGGTGGAAGCAGAGAGTTAACACCAGAAAGCTGCCCTCTGGTCCCCAAGTGTACACATCTACTCATGTATAAACAAGAGCACAGAAAATTAGTAACAGTATAGTGAAAAGTTCACAAAAATGTAAGTTAGATGTACAAAATTGAATTCCAGCAGAACAGCTGGGAAGCAGGAATGAGAAGGGATACTATCGAGTGCTATGCACATTTAGGGTAGAAGGAGAGAATGCATTACTCACAGGATTGTTTAAGTGATTTCAAGTAATATTTGAATTTAGAAAAATCGGTACTTTTTGAAAGATGAAAAATCATGGGGTTAATGAAACAATAAAAACATACAGATGACTTTCCTTTGTGTGTCTTTGTATCATTTCCAAACAGTGTACAATAAAATATATCACTATGTGAGATCAACATTGGAAAAGGAACTGTGTTTAGTTTGGATCTACGCAAGTTGTTCAGAGAGGACTTCGTCCATTCTCACGCTGGAAAGAGATGAGTATTGGTACTTCTGTTATTAATTGCTTTAATGTATTCACCACGTTTAAAACATTTTCTTCTTTCATAAGAGGAAAATACCATTTTTTATGTTTAAGGAATTCTCAAACATTAGAGAATAAAACAAATATTCCTTTTTTCGTGGTGGAGAAGAATTTTTTGTAGATATGAGAATGAGGATAGCCAGAGGCATCTGGAAGACTCCAAATTGAATCAGGCCATTTGTGGGGATGAGAGAAGAGAAGAGAGGGGGAAGAGGAGAGAGGGCAAACAGACAAAGAGAGACAAGAGAGAGAAGAACCAAGAGAGTGCATGGCTGAAAATGGCAAGATTTTTTTATTCAAGAAATCAGAAGCCAGGGAGAAGGGGAGAGTGGACCCCCTGGGTTGGAGAGGTTCAGGGTAGGGGGTAGGGGAAAAGGGTATATGCCAGGCAGGCGGGATTACTATGTGATGGGTACTTGGAGAAGCCAGCATGTACTTTGGTTTGCTAATAGGTACCCTAGTTAGCCTTTTGTCCTGACTTTCATTTTAGCCTGACAAATACCATACCTTGCTTTCAAGGAGCTTGGGTGTGGGTGTAGCCAAGAGTAATATACCACACACATGTTTTAGTTGTTTTTTTTTTTTTTTTCTGTGAAGAGACACCATGACCATGGCAATTCTTACAATGAAAACATTTAATTGATTTGGTGGCTAACAGCTTCAGCGGTTCAGTCTATTATCATCATGATAGGGAGGATGGCCGCATGCAGGCAAACTTGGTGCTGGCTTCATCTTGATCAGAGGCAGCAGGAAGTTGACTGACTGCCACACTAGGTGAAGCTTGAGAAAAGAGGCCTGAAAGCTCGCCCCACAGTGACACACTTTCCCCCAACAAGACCACAGCCACTCCAACAAGGCCATACCTCCTAATAGTGTCACTTCCTTTCTTTCAAATCACCACATTCCATTCTCTGGCCCCAAAGACTTGTAGCCAAATCATAATGTAGACATGCCATGCTCCCTGTCATGATGATAATGGACTGAAACTCTGATACTGTATGTAACCCACCATATTTAAATGGTTTCTTTTTAAGTATTGTGGTCATGTGTCTTCACAACAATAGAAAACGCTAACTAAAGCAACCCATAACTTGTATTTGCAGAGGGTGTTTCTTGTGGTTAAAGAGATAGAGGTGTGGCCATTTTAGACCAGTTCCCTGAAGAAGGAAGCAAGCTCACTCCTCCTGGGAATGAGAACACAGGACTGCTGTCAAGCCCCTGTGATGGTTCTCTTAATTCTCAGAGCACTGATGCTTTTTCCCTGTAATCTCTGTTATCTCGACTGAGACTCTTGCCAAGTCCCAGCAGCCTCTGTTCACCTTCCCATATTGCGTCACACTTTATACCTAGAGTCCTAGATGCAAGAATCTATATTCTTTATGGCTAAAATTCAGACTTCGTGTCCCTAGTGACCTTCTTTTGAGCTTGACTTATTTAGAAATTTGAAAATATGTTTTGGCTGTCTTTTATTATTACCAAGACAAATAACATGGAAAATTTAGCTACAGGGATTTGTGTGGAAGAATATAAAAATAAAACTATCTACTTGCTGGAGTAGCCACTATTTATATTAGCATTTATTATCTCGGTTCTTTTTCACTTCTAGTTGTGGGTAAGTATTTATGCACAAATTGTATATTATAATGTCTTATGATTCTATTATATATATAAGATTATGTCATAAATATTCTAATATTTTTCTGTAAATTCAAGTCATTTATTTTGTCTTATTGTATTTGCATTCCTTTAGATATTAGGTAAAATTAAGCCTGTGAGTGCAAATAAAATTTAGATTATTGATTTAATAATGTATTCTTGTGTGTGATTTTCCCTATATTAAATTGGGTTGGAACACCCTGGAGTCCACTTAATTAGGGAATTAAACCTAATTTATATGTATTTTCCCACCAGAAATACATGATAAATTGGAGATGAGAATTGCCTCTGAAGTACTTCTAATAGCTTGTTTAAAATTACTTATTTTCATTTTTATTTATGTGCATGTGAGAGTGTGTGTGCACATGTATGCACATATATCTGTGTATGCCATGTGTGTGCAGGTGAACACTGAGGTCACAAGCAGATGTTGGATTCCTGGGAGTTACAGGAAGGTATGGGTTGCCTGGTATGGCTTCTGGAAACCGAACTTGTATCTTCTGAAAGAGCAGCGGATGTTCCTAATGACTCTAACATCTTCTTTTTGATTTTAAAAATCATGTGTGCCATGTTAGACATTTTCTCCTAGAATGGAAAACCCCAACTCACAGTGAGCAAAGTTGTACAGACAAAGCTTTTGAAAGGCTTTGTACCAGAAAAGTTCTCTAGAGTTACAGAACCAATAGAAGCCACATGCATATTATAAAAGTAGATATATTAAATTTCCTTATATAATAAGACCTAGAAAGTACAATAATGGATGTCTGCATGCCAATGAAGCAGAGAAACTCAATACACGAATCTGGCTACTTCAGCAGTCCATGCTAGTGCTGAAGGTCAGAAAGCACCCATGAGGGTGGCAGGAAATCTGCATTGTTGGAAGGGTGAAGTCTGAATTCAATGGAGAATATCAGCAATAGCAACAGATGTGTTTGATAAGGAGAAATAAGGAAAGCATATGACTTCTGCTTTAACCTCGGACCTCTCTATATGTGAACAACACCTCCAGTTCCAAGTTGCCACCTATTTGATGTGTGCATCTTAGAGTCAAAGTCTTCCCTCAAAAGACTTTCAGTGACTCCTGGGTGATATAAAATAGTATTAAGTCTGATAATTATGATCAACCACTGCAGATACCAAGAAAGTTCTTCAAACCCATTATTGTTATACCAAGTTACTTAGTAGATATTTACAGATTAGTAGACAACATGATACTAAGTTCTAAGTTCATGGAAAAAGTTATTTATATAGTTACAGATTGAGAATTTTGCATTAGCCATAGCTTTACTTTTGGAGGATACCTAATTTTTATGATCAAAATCTATGTGACGTTAAACTGGGCTGGCCTTGAGTTCTGGTTTCCCCCATCCCTAGCTGGTAACCTGGAAGTGTCACTTAGTCTTCTTAACTCAAGTGCATCCTTATATCTTTCTGTGTCGAAACTTAACCCCCATGGTGAGATCGTAAGAGGGTAGAAATTTAATAGTACTGTCTCATTTAGAGGTAGGACATTTGACAGATGATCTGGATTAGAAAGACCACTAAGACAGAGTTCTCATGATTAAATTCTGATGACTTATTAAAAAAATTGATTGATTAGGGTCTTTGTGCATGGGGATAGACATGGATCTATTTTGATTATTCCACATGTTGACATCCAGTTATGCCAGCATCATTTGTTGAAGATGATTTCTTTTTCCATTGTATATTTTTAGATTTTTTTTGTCAAAAATCAAGTGTTCATAGATGTGTAGATTAATATCCTGGTCTTCAGTTCAATTCCATTGGTCAACCTCTCTGTTTTTATGCCAAAATTAAGCTAAGCAATAGGAAAGAGGGTACCCGAGGTGGTCTTGCCCTGTAGCCAGACTGATGAATATATCAAATATCACCATAGAACCTTCATCCAGCAACTGATGGAAACAGTGGCAGAGACCCACATTAGAGCACTGGACTGAGCTCCCAAAGTCCAGTTGAGTGAGAGGAGTGAGAATAAGAGCAAAGAAGTTAAGAAAATGATAGGGACACCCATTAAAACAGTTTACCTGAGCTCACCAACTCTAGCTGGACAGGGAAGGAAACAGCATAGGTCCAAACTAGTCCCTCTGATTGTGGGTGACAGTTGTATGGCTGGGGTAGACTGAGGGGCCACTGGCAGTGGCTCCAGGATTAATCCCTACTATGTGTACTGGCTTTTTTGGAAGCTATTCTCTTTGGATGGATACTTTGCCCAGTCCAGATATACTAAGGAGGGCCTTGGACCTTCCCCAAAGCAATGTGCCTTACCGTACTCTCTGTGGAGTGGATGGGGGTGGGATGAGAGGTTAGGTGGAGGGAAGGGGAAGAGGGCAGGGAGTGGGAACTGGGATTGGTATGTAAAATGAAAAATGATTGCTTGTTTAATTTATAAAATAAATAAAGAAGAAAATTGGATTGAGATTGCAACACATCTGTACACATGCACACACGTTCTTGAATATGTGTTGCAACGCACACACAAATGTTCCTTGTGTATCTCTTACTATGCAATACTCTATATATACAGAAAAACTTGTAGCCAAGTTCTCCATCACTAGATATAGTTACTCAACTTTTTCCCTTAGAAAGTATGATCAAAAATGCTTTTTGTAATTTGCCCAGTCTGCAATTTTGTGATTATTAGCAAACTAAAATGAGCTAATACATACTTTCGAATCAGAATCGTGGTCATTATCTCATAGATTATTAATGAATTAAAATTAAATTGACTATGGAAACAAACTTGCACTGACTGCCACACTATAAACACTAAGCAGCAGCTATTGTCAATGAGGATTGATTGGAATATATGGAGAAAATTGTATCAGAAGCAGTAAATAAACACAAAACATGTATTAACTAGGGTGCTACTGGGAATACCAATAGCTATCATCACAAAATAAGAATTATTTTTCTTAAAGAGAATGGGAGTTATAATTATTGAAGAGTTTGGCCCTAAGCAACAGTCTATGTCACTAAGTTGTAAAATTTGTGTCTTATGTGTCATGTAGAACATTATCACATTAATACCAGCATGCTTATGTGCACACAGTAGATATTTATGCATGTGTAGAATTCTACCTGCCCTACAATTATATATAGACTATAACTAAATGCTCCATAATTCTTTGGAAGGCCGAGAGTGAACTTTCCCTATATTTGGATAATCAGAATTTAAAAACATATTTCTATTATCCAGTGGGTACTTATAATTATTAATGAGTTCATTACTGAGCATATGCCAGGATTTCATACATATCTGTCTTTTATTTGACATATATTAAGTAGATGAGGAATTCTCAAAGAATAATCAGCACTCTGCTTTTATCAAATGCAAAATAAGGTTAAACCACCATTGCTGCCAGATGTATCATATCCTTTCTTACAGAAGTGTTTGACAGTAACTGACTGATAACTTTAGATAAAAGCAAAGAAATATATTAATTATTTCAGCTCAAATATTTTCTAGTGGTGAGATGGAACACATCTTTGACGGCAGTGGAGTGTGACTCAAGAATGTTTACCTTGTATTGTCATCTTGCTTTGAGATACAAAATCAAATGGGTTCCTTACTAAAAAAGTTCAAATATATAACTAAAGCAACCACATTGGTTTGGACCCCTGGACAAATATTGGTATGATGTTCTATTTTTGTTGTGATCCTCACTACTGGAAGCAAGATTTCACTGTTTGTTTTATTGAATATTTATTAATTCATTCATCACACTTGTGCCCAGAATATAACTTGTATTTTAAAGAGCTAACAAATGAATAATTTGAGCATATGCTTCTGTTTTAACTCTTGAAAAGTGATCTACTTTTTACAGAAGCAGGTGCAGTTTTTGCATTAATTGGAGAAATATAACAAATCAAGAAAATGTTATAGAAAATTATTAGGCATTTTAGGGATTAAAATATATGTCATGACATATGTTCCTAATATCACTAAATAGATAATTCTGAAATTTTTCTTAGAGCCAAAGACATGACATTGTGGGTTTTAAATATACAACAGTCTTTTTCTCTTAAAAGCACAGGTATACATTTAATTCAGGGAGGTAAAATTAATATTTAAAAATATGGTAGTAGTTTTAGGTTCTTTAAATATATATGTCATGCTAACAATTTGCATTAATGGGTGAAAATAATAAGCATTTTTGATGACTGATTAATTAAAATGGATACGATTCATTTAGTACTGTAACCTTCTGCAAGGTTCATGATTTGTCCTAAAAGTGACAGTGATAACCTTTATATGCAAACTTGTCTGATGCTTAAGCTAGTTTTAGTTTATTTATTTTTAGTGTTTATTTGCTTGCCTTTTCTTCCTCTGTTTCTCTTTTACACCACGTATTTGATAAAGTATATTGAAATCCACAAATACTGTTTTGCATGTCTTCTTCTCTCCTAGAGGAAATAAGAAGTAACACGAGTCAGAAAAGGATATTAACAAAGATGCCATGCCTGAAGGCGTGACAGCAATCAACCTAAGTGCTATCTACTTCTATTTTCCCAAAATATCACATCTTGTGCTTCTACAGTACTAGAGAGATTTTAAAAAATGGATAGATTAAAGGGAAGAGAAAGAAAATAAGAGAAAGGAGGGAAGGAAGTCATCAAGAATGAAGATAGAATTAACACTTACATATAATATTAAATAGTTGCAATTCAAAAGGAATGTTTGATTGTTAGTAACTTATCTTTTGAATTTCTTCTTGGACTCTAAACATGTTATGGACACAAGGTATAGATTTACTAAGAAGTCAGTACAGGACACATACACACACGGGAAGGATAAGAAATTTTGACAAAAATTAACAAAATTATTATTCCTGAGTGAACTAGAAAATAATTGTTGTTTCCAATGATGTTCCATGCTTAAATCTTTTTAAAAATTAATTGATTTAACTTCATATTTTTAGCTTTTTAAATGGATAAACACATTACCCAGCATCCTCAAAATGTATACACTGTACATCTGGACTCTGGACTAGGGTGAGCAGTGCTTATACGCTCTGAAAAACAGACATTCACCAGCTTAGGAATCCATTGTACTGAGAGTTGTGCTCCTATCCACAAGAATCACACTTGAATTCTCACTCTTAATTTATGCCCAGAAAGAGTTTATTGCAACTGTACATTTGAATATTATTTTCTGTACTCAAAGATTACAACCAGAGGGCACATCTCCAGTGGTAAGATTACCTGAGAGAATTTCAATATGAGAAGACTTTCATATTTGAACAACAGATTATCTAAAAAGATTTGCTAATTAGCAACATTTAGACCTGAAATAGAGACCAGGATCTGCAGTTACCGTTTTATTTAAAATAAAATGTTTATGAATTCAAATCAGAACAAGGCAACCCAAAAGTTGATTTGTCAGGAAGAAAATAGCATGATCTTGTCTCAAGGATTTAAAACTCCAAGGACCGAGGGATGACTTGGACATGGTATGATAATTTTATTTAGGAAAGGTTGTAAAATGTCAAGGCAAGTCTGGTCTCATTAAGTGTTCCTTGTGTCATTCTCTAGGTGATAATTTTCTTCATTAAAATCATCACTGTGATTATGGATCTGTTTTTCTCTGAGATTCTAAATTTTGGTCACTTGACCTCTGTTGACTAAGATATTTGGAAACGGAAGCTACTGCTTTTAAAAAGTAACTTATAATTTTATGCATTTTGTGACTTTCATATTTAAGCTGATTCTAATTCTGAATGCTTTGAGATGGCTTTACTGCCATAGAGCTAACATGAAGTTTCATCTTTAAAATGATCTTATTGAAAATGAGGTGAATCAGAATTAAAACAAACAGACAATATAAGGCCAACCTACAGTTAAAGAAGCCTCCCCCAACTCCACCTACCCTGCTGTGCTTGATCACTTTTAACAAACCCGGCCATTACTTAAAGCCCTTGTAGGCCCAAGATAAAAAAAAATACCATTAAATTGGGATGTACTGTGTATTTCTTGAAGGTTTTCTGAGAAATTCATCACTGGTCATTTCAAATTCCATTCAAGCTGGTAGGTAAATATAACACTTACTCTTTTAAAAAAGCCAAGATTGTTTGTAGAAACATTCATGGAATAGTCAATAGAGGGGGGAGGGAGCATGTGTTACTATTTTCAGTGTTTTTATTACATGTAGCAAGGATATATGTCATTAACTTTGGGTATCTGTGACCCAGTGAAAAAAAAATTAATGTTCACAAAAATTTGGGGAAGAATTTTACCAAAACGTATTTTCATTTATATTTTTCTACTTCTTCCCAAAATATATACAAGGGAACCAGTAACTGAATAAAGAAAACTCCTTCCATTATTTAAACCTTACTGCTCTTTGGACTAGAGAGGGAGGGGGAGGAGAGTGGGCTGTGAGGAGTGGGGGGGAGGAGAGGGAAAAGGGAGGCGGGGAGGAGGTGGAAATTTTCAATAAAAAAAAAATAAAAAAATGCTGGGCGGTGGTGGCACATGCCTTTAATCCCAGCACTCGGGAGGCAGAGGCAGGTGGATCTCTGTGAGTTCGAGACCAGCCTGGTCTACAAAGCTAGCTCCAGGACAGGCTCCAAAGCTACAAAGAAACCAAAAAACAAAAATAAAAATTAAAAAAATAAAAAGCTCATTGACTTATTTACATCATAAACAGAAATTTGTAAACTATATTTTCTCAGTAACCAGATGAGGACAAATGAGTTGTGGTTTTAAGCATAACCCAGAAGACTAAATTCCAGGAAAACAAATAGGAGGCAAGCTATCATCTTTTATCATTCTTATCCTCATCCTCAACATATACAAGCACCTCCCAGTATCCCCCAAAAAAGATAAGAATAACATTGAGTGATATGCTCTTAAAATATATTATATTGTCTAGAAGGAATGAATATAAAGTACCAGACTATTTACTATTATAGTAATATCAGTTCATTTAGCTGTATTTCAAAGTTTATCATAGCACAATTTTGTCTTGAAAGTAGAATAGAAATGAATGAAACCTCTTAATTTATATAATTTCACAATTTTATCCAAGTATCTACAATTGGGTTTACACACACACACACACACACACACACACACACACACACAATTTAGTTGGAATGTATGAAACACACCATATGTTTCGTAAACAATTGCCAAATACATGCCATCTTGAATACCTGAACGTCACTTCATGTAAATAAACTTATAAAGTTGTTCTGTATTTTACCACCAGTCTTTTAAAAATAGATATACAAATTTAGCATTATAAGTTTGTCAAGTTTTTAAAATATTTTTGGCCTTAGTTTCATATTCTGAAAGTGAGATGACTGCATTTTCTTTTGAGAAAACTTTTAACAATATATGATACCATCCAATTTTATAAATACAGTATATATGTATATATATATATACATTTATCACATGCATATAAATCATATGGCTTAGTATGATCATTTTCAAATTTAGATCTATTGGTGACCTATATTTGCATTCTGTGTATGTTGTGATTAATATAGAAAGATCTTAAAACTATTCTAGAAAGCAGATAACAATCTATGGTGGTAAATCTCAGCTATAAATTTGATAGGTACAGAGTGACTTGGGAGATAGATCTCTGGGGAGGCCTGTGATTGATTATCTTGAACCAATAAACTGAGATGTGGAGAGCTGCCCACTGTGGTTGGTACCATTCCTTACGTTAGGATCCACTACTGGATGAAAGGAAGAAAGTGAGCTGAACACCAGCCTTCATCATTCTCGACTTCCTGATTATAGAAACAATAAGACCAACTTCCTCATGTTTCTGCTGCCATGGGTATCCCTACTGTGAGACTATACCTTGCAACTCTGAGCCATAATAAACCCTTTGCTGCCACAAATCAATTGTTTTCAGGGTATGTTATCACAGGAACTGGAAAAGCAAGACACAAGCATTCCCTGAGTACCTAATATGTGCCAAGAGTAGCATTTACTCCCCTTGGGCCATCACTTTTTTATGCTTCTTTTTTAATGAAGAAACCGAGTTTTCAGGAAGTGAAATAAAAGGCTGACTAAATTTTGAATGTGAGTCATGAGCCCTGGTTCATGCGCTTATGAAGCCTGATAAGAAAATGAATCAATTTCAGTTTAAACATTCTTTTGTGCCTTCTGGAAAATACATAGGTGAACAATTACAGCACATTGAATATGTGTGATCCTTCAAACTGAATGTTGACACCTAAGGTCCTTGGTGAAGGTGTTGGAAATGAGACATTGGGTAGGTTATCTGATCATGATGGTGGGCTGAGGGTCTCTGTGAGAAAGATCAGAGAAGAAGGATTTTTCTGTAGATCAATAAAAGGTACAAGAAGATGGCCAATAAAGAAGAAAGGACTTGCCAGGTAACAGGTGCATGTATGCTATGATCCTAGTTGTCTCAGCCTTTGAAACATTGTGTGTGTGCGTGCATGTGTGTGAAAGAGAGGGGGAGAGGAGGAAGAGCAGGAGGAGGAGGTGACAGTTTAGAAGCCAGGAGTCTATGGAATTTGTTATAACCACCCACACTGCCTAAAACAGCCCCCCAAAGAAAAGGAATACTATTTATTTTTTTCTCTTTCTGGAATCACATTTGCGAAAAATAACAAAAACACACACTTAACAGGAGAAGTCAACAGAAGAGGATTTGAATTGCATCCTTAGAGAAATATGGATTTTAAAAACTGCCCACTCTTTGTAAAGAAGGTGCCTATAAAAACCCACAGTTCCTGATGCACATAGCCATGGCAATAAATCCACAAATCAGAGAATTGGTTAATAGGAGAGCGGGGGGGGGGCGGTGTTTACTTAAAATAGTGCACATAAATCAACGGTCTATGTTCAGTGAGGATTCGGGGCCGACTGCAAGAGGGAATGGCGATTTATAAGCTTTCCCACATCTCCGAATCTGTAAAAGACCTTGATTAAGTGTGAGCGAATGGGAGTCAGAGCGCTAATGAAGTACAAACAAAGGAACTCTTTTTCTTCTGTTTTAGGTAGGTGTGGTGGCACTGACAGGCTCAAATCCCACCCAGAATCCCCACTCTCTCCTTGTGGAGGACTCAAGAGATGAAAAGATGGCTTTGTTGACGAGTCAGTCTCTCCCCCCTTCCTTAGAGTTTGGTACAAAAAGGAAATGAGGGGCGGTGTGTAAACACTTAGGTTCCCGTGAGCTTCCCGGCCAGGAGTTAATGCATTTCCAACTTTTAAATAGACCCGCTTTTCCATATTTCTAATGTACATTGCAGTGCCTATAAAAATCCCATCTCCTTAGCTCCCTGCCTCCCTCACGTTACCTGCCTGTAGTACATTTTAACTTCATACATGATTTAGGGAACATTTCTCATCAACACCATTTTCTGTCTAGGGAGTTTTGTCCTGTGGATTGGGAGTCACATTTATTCCACAAAAATAACTGAGGGGGACTGAATAAAACCACAGATTTTTCTCTTCTCATTCCTTGCTCAAGGTATTGAATAATAATGAGATATTGCTCAGTTGGTTTTAATAATACTACATAAAATTCGTCCATGCCAAATTTCAGAATTTATGAATACTTTTAATTTTTAACGTGTTGAATGTTTTTTATATAATTTGGCTAGTTTGCTATTTTAGCTTTCACACTTCTAATTTTCCTGTTATCAGAGTAGTAATTAAAATCATTCATTCTTATAACAAATATAAATGAGAAAAGAGCAAAAATAGAATGCAAAATGTGCTTAGAGTTTAGAAGCTATACCCCCTTCTCTGTATGCTATGGAAAATTGCTGATTTCCATAATAAAATCATTATTTTGTATATTCACCCACAGAGATTAAAACTGGATAAAATAAAATGCAGTCAGGCAACCTTTCTATTGTATTAATAACTTGGCGAAAACTAACACAAAACAAAGGCTTAACTTTTAATGTGCTGACTGAGGTCTCTTTTTCTCTCTTTGCCAGCATCATAGTCAAGACTCAGGTTGAAAATACTTTCATGACAGGAAAATTAAAGCATAGAAAACATCCATATTTCCCCCTCAGTTCTTAAAAGACCATTTTAACCCAGAAATCATTCACTTCCTATTCAAGTACAATGCGTATGGCTTAGCGTTTCTGAGATTAAGAATGGTTAGAAAAAATATTATTCCCAGCTCTCAGCTTTGTGTGTCAAGGGAGACAGGGAAATACATTTCCCGAAAATAAGCAAATGTGCTTTCATCTTTTCTCCATATGCCTTCTCTTGTAACTTTTGCTTTAAACTAAAGAATGCTGTGTCACCAAATCGCTTACGTCTCAAAAAGACTGCAATAGTTTCTTTGGATCCACAAAGCAATGTGAAGTGGAAAATGCATACTTCTCACTCTGGAGCTGCAGCTTAAGAAAGAACGTGGCTCAGCCTGTTGGAGAAGGAGAGATAGCTGTCCGTTGAGGATCTCTTCTGTTTTCCATTAATATTCATGGCCCCATGAGGTCCTCAGCCACATGATTTTAAATTCCACTTATATGATGACAATTCTTAAATCCATAACTCCAACTCCAACATTTTTCTTGATCCTAGGATCATACATCAAGGTGCATACATGTTCACATCTTTACAGAATATTCCTATCTGTGAGATCTGCTTGCATCTTCTCCGCAGTGTGTTCTCAGCAAAACAGTTAATGTGTTTCTCTTAAGACATGTGGAATAACAGTATACATTTCCCCAAACATACTAAAACTCTCCCACAGAATTTGGAAAAGTACGAAGAAAGTTTGATCAGTTCTTTACAAGATCCCTGCAAATGAATCTCAACATTTCCTCTTCAACTATGCTGTCTCTTCGCCACGTTTGCAGAAGACGAAATAAATTACTGCTCAGTTCATTGTTTGATGTACATTAGAGAGCTAGTTAATTTCTTGTCTGAGTTAATAACTAAAGGAAGAATCACAAGACATCAGGAAATCCTGTAGCATATTTAGACATTCATATATATGA
>NW_026067953.1:3134337-3162317 GCF_014885135.2 Alexandromys fortis | reverse complement strand
TTGAAAGATGGCCATGGAGGCCAGAGGTATTAGAGTCCCTGAAGGAAGTTTACTTACAAACTATTATGATCATCTGCCATGGATAATGGGAACTGCATTTGGGTCTTCTGGAAAAGCATCAAGTGCTCTTAACTGCTGAAATATCTCTCCATTTCCAAAATAGACTATTAACCAGAGATTAATATATTAAAGTATATATTAATATATACATAGAAGGACATATTTTACCATGTGCATAATTTAAAACAAGAAAATAAATATAAAAATTTTATGCTATAGTGTGTAGACTAAATTTTTCAGAACTTTCACTAGTATCTACTGATTACTGACTATCAGTGGTTCTGTAGACTAGCCCTTTAGGAACATCAAGTGTCTACTACATATTTACTTGGCTCAAGAACTAATAATTTATCTGCCTTCTATTTATGCCATCTACATGTATTTTGTTAAGTGGCAGCTTATGGGTCTACTATCAAACTGTATAAAGAGAGTAGATATCGGGAACTTACAGCTTATTGAGGATACCAAAATGAGTTCTGTTTGCTCCTTGATTTGGCTTGAATACCAACATTTCAACCAGGGAAGGAAAATTGCGGTGTTCCTGGAAAACTGTTAAAAATTAGCGTTAGATATTCGAATATTGGGCTTAACTTTGTAGCATTCTACTGTGAGTTAATAACAGCTTCTCACTGTCAAGTCAGACAGCCACCTGCTGTAGATTCTCAAAGCGGTTTACAAAGCAAGAGCGAAGAGAGACCTAGAATACCATCTTTCCATGTGAACAGCATTGTGTATTTTATAAAACCTCACACATTGCATTTTGTGATGTCTAATGGGAGTAAGAGTATTATCTCAACTTTGCAGCTGAGTCTGGAAAAGTTTAAGGATTTACATTTAATGACTTAATTTGAGAAAGGAAAATCATCATCATAAATAATTATTATGTAGATGCATTGGGTGCTTATCATGGGTCAGATGCTATCTCAAGTTTTTTGTATGTAGATGCACTGTATCTCTCAAATCATTCCAAGAAAGTCACTATTTTCTTTCCTATTTCTAGTGAGGAAATATTTGACTGGTAAGAACAGGAATTTGTACAAGACTTCAAAGTCAGCAATAACATTACCAGGATTGGAATACAGACAGTCTAGTGAAAAAATCTGATCTTTGACTAGTAGCTTAGTGCCAGAGTGAACCATTGGAAAAACAAGATTGGTACTCCTCACACTTTTTTGCTTTCATTACAAACTGTGTAGGGTACAAAGTCATTTGTTGACCTAAATGTAGATCCCCATGAACACTAATGGAAAAAGAGAAGGCTTGGAGTAAAAGCCCGGCGTCTTTCCAAACTATGAATCCCTAGAGAACCATTCTACCAAGACTTCATCATGGTTTGCCCTTGCATTCTGACTGGGAGGAGTTTTCCATTGCTGATGAAGCAAAATGACACTACAGAAGCCCAATGACTGGAATAATGTTTGTCGTGTCTAAGGCTCTTGTGCTGGCTAGAGAAATAGCTCAGTCTGTGTATTGCTTCTGAGCAAGCTTGGTGACACAAGCTCAAGCCTAAAAACCATGATCAAAGAACAAGAGAAGGGGATAACAATACATATTTGTAGCTTCAGTACTTTGGAAGTGGAAATAGGTGAATTATTTGGGTTCAGTGGCCAGCTAGCTTGGCCTAATCAGTAATCCCACAGTCCCAGTAAGATACCCTGTCTAAAAAATATTTAAATGGATAAATTTTGAAATATTAGTGGTTGACCATTGGCTTCCATATTCAGACATATGTGCAAATGTGTACACATGCATTTACACACACACACAAATATCACACAAAATAAGTACAATACAAACCTGTCAAGAACCCTATAAATATTTGTATACAGAATGATTTCTGTAATATCTTGATGAAAGACTGATTTTGTCCAAAGATCCCTTAATTTCTTGATTTGATCAAACTGAATGTGATTAAGCACAAAGGAAACTGAGTATTATTGCCAAATCAAAGCTGACAATTTCTGATTATGCCTTTAGGAAGGGAATATGTACTCTGGTTGACTCCTCCATTGGAGTAAGCATAAGTGGAAACAGAGTTACTATTAATGACATATCTAAGAACTAGTACTTTTCTGTTAGACCCAACAAACATCCATCAGCGTATCTTTTCTAAGACTATTTGAAGAGTAGAGTCAGTTTGTCTTTGGTATAGTTCCTTTTAAGTCTCCTTTGGAGAAATAGCAGTCTATTTTTATTTTTGTTTCTTTAACCTAATTAAGGTATAAGATCATTTTAAAGGTAATAATGTTCAAAGTATTCTTCAAACTGGGTCACATTCACTGTAGAAATTACTTTTTGGTTCATCTTTATTTTCTGGACTCTATTCCCTAAAATGTTTGCTCTCCTTTCTCTCTCCATTTCTGTTCATCAAATGGCAATGAGATAATCCTATGAATATTCTATGAAAAAAATCTTCCTTCACTTACAAATGTGTTCTATTTCCATCTCATTCTTCAAATTTGGAATCTTATATATACAAGTTCTATAAATCTTCTTTCCAGCATTCAATAAGTATTTGTTGGAATAAGTAAATAAATGTGTATGAATGAACATCTCACATTCTTTCAGGTAAATCTTGATTTCATTTCTAGGAAACTGTCCTTCTTAACCACAGTGATAGATGTGTGTAGCAAAGGAGATCATGCTTTCTGTGGACAGGCGCTCTCTCCTCTTCCTGCAAAGATAGCAGTCATTGAACTTAGTAAGACCAAGGAAGGTTTCCTTCAAGATAGACTTCTTTTAGGGTATGGGGGAATCTGCTTTAGAAGAATGACTTTTCCTCTGTGTCTGGTGTGATCACAGCTCTATTTTCTTCAAGGTAAGCATGTGGTAAGGCTATGGGGGATAACTCCCAGGGATGGGATTCCCATTTAGGACACCTGCATAGCCACACCAAGCTGGTCTTAAAGTCAAAGAAATCTGCCTGCCTCTGCCTTCCAAGTGCTGGAATTAAAAGCACACACCACCTCTCTCAGAAGTTACAATCATACCTTTATTTCACATAATACTTAGCAATTTATCAGATACCATTTAAACTTTTCTGTGGGCATTAGCAAGTGCTGTGGGTTTCTTTTCCTAACCTCCAAGCTGTGTTTTTTTCCTATGTGCTATTTTTTCTTTTTTAACTGATTTTTATTGAGCTCTACATTTTTCTCTGCCCCCCCATGTCTCCCCCCACCTCCACCTCTCCTCCAGGTCCTCATGCTACCAATTTACTCAGGAGATCTTGTCTTATTTACAGTTTTTGGTTTGTCTCTTCATTTCTTAGAATAGAAGCTTGCCTTCCCACCAGCAATGGATGAGTGTACCCCTTTCTCCAAAACCTCTCCAGCAAAGGCTATCATTGGTGTTTTTTTATTTTCGCCATTCTGACAGGCATAAGATGGTATCTTAAAGTTGTCATGATTTGCATTTCCCTGATCTCTAAGGAAGTTGAGCATGACCTTAGGTGTCTTTTGGCCATTTGAACTTCTTCTGTTGAGAGAACTCTGTTCAGCTCAGTGCCCCATTTTATAATTGGCTTGATTAGCCTTTTACAGTCTAGTTTCTTGAGTTCTTTATATATTTTGGAGATCAGACCTTTGACAGTTATGGGGTTGGTGAAGATCTTCTCCCAGTCAGTGGGTTGTGTGGAGGTTTCTCAGGAAATTCGGGATCAACCTACCCCTGGACCCAGCAATACCACTCTTGAGGATGTACCCAAGAGAGGCCTTATCATACAACAAAAGTATATGCTCTACTACATTTATAGCAGCACTGTTTGTAATAGCCAGAACCTGGAAACAACCTAGATGCCCTTCAATTGAAGAATGGATGAAGAAAATATGGAATATATACATATTAGAGTACTACTCAGCAGTAAAAAACGACTTCTTGAAGTTTGCCGGCAAATGGATGGAAATAGAAAACACTATCCTGAGTGAGGTAAGCCAGACCCAAAAAGAGGAACATGGGATGTACTCACTCATGTTTGGTTTCTAGCCATAAATAAAGGGCATTGAGCCTATAATTCGTGATCTTAGAGAAGCTAGATAAGAAGCAGAACCCAAAGAAAAACATATAGTCATCCTCCTGAATATTAACCTTCATCAGGTGATGAAAGGACACACAGAGACCCACATTGGAGCAACAGAATGAGAAATCTCAAGGTCCAAATCAGGAGCAGAAGGACAGAGAGCACGAACAAGGAACTCAGGACCGTGAGGGGTGCACCCATACACTGAGACAATGGGGATGTCCTATCGGGAACTCACCGAGGCCAGCTGGCCTGGGTCTGAAAAAAGCCCTGGATAAAACCGGTCTCGCTGGACATAGCGGACAAGGAGGACTACTGAGAACTCAAGATCAATGGCAATGGGTTTTTGATCCCACTGCACTTATTGGCTTTGTGGGAGCCTAGGCAGTTTGGATGCTCACCTTACTAGACCTGGATGGAGGTGGGTGGTCCTTGGACTTCCCACAGGGCAGGGAACCCTGATTGCTCTTTGGGCTCACGAGGGAGGGGGACTTATTTGAGGGAGGGGAAGGGAAATGGGAGGCGGTGGTGGGGAAGAGACAGAAATCTTTAATAAATGAATAAATAAATAAATAAATAAAAGAATAGAAGCTTGCCCTATGACCTCAGTTCATTTGATTTTTTTCAGTCCTTTTTCTTTTTGTGTGTGTACATGAGGACATTTTCCAATCTGTATATGTCGCATGAGAATTTTAGAGGTCACAAATGGAGATTATTATAATAAGCCACCTTCTCAAACAGTGCCACATACTAAAATGTAATGACAAATTGCCCATCATTCCTTCTCTAGAACTTGAGGCTTCTACAGGTTGTATAAACTCATTAAAAATCATACTTGATCTCCTGAGTAAATTGGAAGCATGGGGACCTTGGGAGAGGGTTGAAGGAGAGGGGTGAGGCAGGGAGAGGAGCAGGGAAAAATGTAGAACTCAATAAAAATTACTAAAATTAAAAAATCATACTTGAAATTTGAAACCAAGTTAACATATGAGAATTTTAAACAACATTTTAAACAAAATGTTATACTGTGAGTATAGAAAGTATAAATGAACTAGGGCAAAGTCTAACTTTGTAAGGGGAAGTACTTGGTAAGGAACAAGGAGAGTGTAGTCTGATGTATAACATAAATAAACAGATTGAACTAAATACAAATGGTTATTTTCCAATAGCCATTTGGCACTTCAGGCCCACTGTAGTGTTGAATCTTCCAAATCACAGATATCTTAAAGAGTCTGAAGAATGCTAACACCTGGATAACTTACTGATGTTCATGTCTTGACATCACATACAACTCAGTGAGCAACGGTCCGTGTGTAGAAAAGCCTTATATGTTTCTCTAAAAACCTGGAACTTCTCCTTTCCCAGTTTTCCACACACTGAAGACAGGACACAGTTCATCTGGATGTTAGTTCCAACAATGGTGAAAGATAGTCAAATTCTCACTATATTTTTGTTTATGATTCTATGTATTGATCTAAAAGAAGCTAACAAGAATCCATAACTCTAACAAGAGAGGAAGGGAAGAGTGACATGTGGTGCTGAGTCAATCAGAGACTATAGATTGAAGCTTTCTTATAATCATCAGGAAAATAAAGTAAACCCAAAACATTCTTTACTACGCATTCCAGCACAACTCAGCTCAACTAGGTAGTATAGGCATATAGTTCTTTTTTCACCTAGTGAAAGATCCTAAAGTATTTTCTCTTCTATCTGTCGTAGATAGCAGCTCAGAAACAAAATCTCAGTGATGAACTCATTTCCCTTAAACATTGCCCTATAAATTCATTACCTCTGGTCTTAGAGATAATGACTATAAAATAGGGCTTCTATATATGATGGCAGAGTTCAATTGGTTTTTCTAATTTCCTGGTGTATCATCCATACTTTACATCAAAATATTTTATGTGTTAGAACCCTTGTCCTCATGTTGTTGCTACTGTGAAATAGTTGGGAGATCTTTTGGGTACTGGAGATGTGTTATTAAAGGAGTGAGTGGGACCCCAGTCCTTCTTCATCTTTCTCTCATGCCAGTCAAGGCTTTGCTCTCCCACTGCTTATATCATGATGGGTTGTTAGTTTGCAAGATGAGGGCCACAGGGCCAAATCATGCTATGCTCAAAATCTCTAAAACTGGGAAGAGAAACAAAACATTTTTTTTTTGCCTAAACTGATTGCTGCAGGTATTTTATTTCAATGTAGGAAGATGACTAATACACCTGCTATGCAGAGATTGAGTATGGTAGGGCATGCAGGTCTAATTGCATGGGGTTCAGTAAACCTCCTGAGAGAAACTCTGTACTGGCTGCCATTTCTCTCCAAACCCTTTTGAGCCTTATGATTAATAGAACCCATCTCAAGATTGAAATAGTCCTAAGTAAATTCAGTGAGCAATAAAAGACACTAATCTTCATAGCTCTTTCTCATAACAAAACTTAATAGAAAATGATTGAGTGCCTTGAATTGTTGACCCAAACTCTACATCTGGACCTGGTAATCATGGGGAATTGCTGAGGCCCTTAACCGGGCCATTTGATATTATGGACATACTTTTTCATTACTGTCAGTGCATATAAATTTTAAATAAATATCACAATAAAGAAGCAGGGCACAAAAGGTAGGCACGATGACATTATAAAGGATCAGAGCCATGGCATAACAGCACGGTCCCCGCTACCAGCCCCAGCAACATTTGGTGGCTTGCCACCTTTATTTTTCATTGGTTCTATTTACTATCATTTGGTCCCATTCTCTGGGTCATACAAACTGTTGTTTGAATATAATGTATTTTTATTCTTTTTCCTTCAACAGTAGTAGTGTATGTTTAGAATGATCAGTTGCTGGCAGAATTTAAAAGCACCAAGTTCCCAGGTACAGCTTCTAATTCCTACTTAAGGGAAACTCTTCTCAATACTGAGTTGCATGCACATTCATAGAGGAGAAAGACATTGACTTGGTTCAAACCATAACCTATAATCTCAGTGTGGCTGGTTAGGGCTATATAATTTTGTTATTTGGTTTAATTCAAATTCAGATCAATAAGGGGGTTCTTGCATTCATGTGATTGACCCTCAGTTATCTAAATCTTTCTATAAAATATAAAAGCTTAGTATTAAGTTAGTTATTGTATTAAATGTAGAGGACCAAAGAATGGACTTTGGAACTGAAATACCAGCTCTATTAGTGGCTTTATGAACCTGTCTTTGCTCTCATTTAAAAATCATTTAAAGAAGTAAGTTTCAGTATCATAGGTTTATTTCAGGCACTAGGCAAGCTATTGAATAGCAATTCAAATTATGCATAAAACATAAAGCCTCCCCAACAACTGCTAGCATTATTATATATGTGTATCTAGTATAAACAAATGTATATGCTTAAGGTGTAATTACAAAATTTTTATCATTAGATGTTAGAACTACCTTAGTACAATCACATTTCTCTGAATCTGTCAGCATCACCAATACATGGGTCAGTCAAATAGCCCCCCCCCTCCTTTTACCAGGAAAGCCCCACACTACAGGCTCAAGTCATTTTCTAAAAGGAAAATAACTGGTATCCATTGCCTGGGTTAGCAAGGATCTGAAGAGCCTCACACAGAGTTGGTCTTTAGAAGGCAGAAGAACACGTTTTCATGCTTCTCCATGCCCAACATCTGTTAACTGAGAGAGAAGTAGGGGTATGAAATACATAGTTCACTGTTGACTGCAGACAAGAGTCCCCAGAGAAGGTTTAAAAGCCTGTTTTCTTTGGAGTCAGTCCCTTTAAACCTGGTTTCATTTTTCCAGCTGCATCTAAGTGGATGTGCTTATCTTGTGATGGTCCCCCTCTGCTTGGCGTAGCAGTCAGGCCTAGGTTCACATTCTTCACCCTGTCTCACACAGAGGTGTTTGGGGGAAGAATATTTTTCTTTTGCTCTTTACTAGACTTTTTTTTTTCAACAACGATTTTTTTTTTCCCTTCACAGGACCTTCTGTGAGATGACGAATTGAGTTAAATTTTAAGAGTTATAGTGCCTTGCTTAGGAGTTGGGAGACAAATTCCCACCCGTCTTTATCTAATTTACAGTAACCTAAAACAAGGAACTTCACCAAGAAACTTGACACTGGTGTGTGTGGGTGTGGGTGTGTGGGTGTGTGGGTGTGTGTTTCCTGTAACATCAAACTAGCAAAATCATTTCAACTTTAAAGTTATTACAGACACTGTCTCCATGCAAAAATCAACTGTTATTTTCATGCACTTGGAGTCTGGTCTTTTTTCAGCAATAAGGACACATAAAGTTCATGAAAACTGAGAAAATATTGGGATAAATGGAAATTCCTTAAGGGACAACATTTCATATTGACCTCCCCTTTCCTCTGTAAAGCAAAACAGGAGAAAGAATGTTTTGAGCCACTTCGCTCTGTCAAAAATCTTTGTAAAAAAAGCCAATTTTGTGTAAATTTCTGTCAGTATGATCTTTTGTCATGCTAAATTCCCCATGTTCCTTTGGTCCATTATCTTCAAGCCAGAAACAAGTCACATGTCCTTGGAACTACACTAAGATTTTAGGGAAAGTCTCTAACTCTCTGGTTTCTATTGCCTTATGTTTTAAACAGTTTAAAAATCTTCTGTATGACATGGCATTTAATTGTTCAAATTTCAACTATGCTTTAACTATTTATTATATTTTTCTTGTTAGTGACCAGGCTGGTGCTAGAGGAACACAAGTTTCTGACTTTCAAAGACTTCATAAACTAGAAAGAAGCAACTACTTCTCATGACATGATTTGCTAACAGCTTTAATCAATTATGTTACACCATTAAAATGCTAGCACAATAAGTTATTCTAATCAGGATATAGCTATGGTACATCTATTGTTATGCCCAGTTCGTGCAGACCCCAAAAGACCACCAGAGAGACCGACTCACTGAAATGCAAAAGTAAGATTTATTGTGTGCACAATACAATTTGGCAGGGACCTGGTCAGTGCAGCGGAGGTAAGAGGAGGTACCCCACCATTCTAGAGGGCATTATTTAAAGGCAAAAACCAGAAAAGTTATATTAGCTGGATGTGTGCTGTCAGGTGAACCTATCTATAGCAGTTAGAGTGTTAGAAATTTCCTTTGGATGGTTTGTTCCTGGGAGGTGCCTGTGTAGTCTCAGTTTGTGGTCTTTCTTGCAACTGGGTATTGCCTTAGGGGAAACTAAAGAGACTCAGGCCTCTATTGAGCTTGTTATGTTTGGGTCCTACACTAAGGGTTTGCAAATATTATTCAACAATGTTTTGACACAGTACTGCAGACATAAATCCCTTAACAAGTGTTTCTTTGAGAAGACATACAGTAACGGAATGATGAGATATATAATAAAATCTAAGGCCAGATATGTTTTCAATCTGTCTCTCAGTTTCTTTAACCCTTTGTTTAAATGTTCACTGGAAGAATCTTTCTTTTGGTCCCCAGAAAACAGTCAAGAAGATCCAACAAGTCTATCTCATTACTCTTAAGTCTTACTGACATGATAAGTCGTAGTTGGAATCTCCAATTTGTAGCCAAACTATCTGAGGGCAAGAATTAAAGCTTATACTTGAAACCACATTTAACATTTATTTTTCAAGCTCAGATTATATTTAATTTGAATCAAGCTACAGGTGGTATTGTAACCATCCCTTTTCTACTCTCTCTTTCCTTTCGTACAAGCCCCTGTATTCTCCCCTAGGTGTGTGTGTGTGTGTGTGTGTGTGTGTGTGTGTGTCTAGGGGACAGGACAAAGAATACACCATAGTTCACCAATCTGATACCTGGGACAAAATGCTTGACCAAAGCAATTGAAAACCCATGATGGCAGGAAATGTAAGGCATAGGGACTGTAAAGTGACCTATCACATTGCATGTACAATCAGGAAACCAAATGCAAAGAGAAAAAGACTCTAGTACTCAGGTCAATTTCTACTTTTCATCCTTTTTAGTGACTCTGAATCCCCAGACCATGGCATGGTGCCATTCACATTCAGGGTAGACCTTCCCTACTGAATTAAATATTTGTGGAAAAATCTTCATGAGTACTCCCTGAAGAGTGTTTGTAGGTGATTCTGACTTCACTCAAGTTGATAGTGAATTTAGCCATCATTCCTTCTCTGGGGCACACAGAGTAGAAGGGATGCTGTTGAATCTACTGCAGTTTCTTAAAATGCCTTGCTGTTCTGTGAAAAAGGTCCTTTTTTCTGCTCTCTCCTTGGTTCCATTCATTTCAAGAAGTCCATAGACAAGATCCAATGACTAATCCAGATTGAGTCCCTCAGGAATGTAGCCTGCTTCTGATTTCAAGTAATCAAGGATCATTTTGTCATGTCTTCCTTTGCTACTGATGAGGCATACGCACCTGGTTTATAGAACTATTGTGATTGAGTCCCAAATCTGTGAATCTGGGTGCCTTTCAGTTCTCAAGTAGGAATAGAGTTGAGGGATAGCCTGTAATTTTGATTCTCACTAGAAAGCCTGATAATGTCTGAGCCTTTTCAAGTTCCCAAACACCTTCTTCTACTTTCCAGGTATTCCATTTGAAAGCTCCATCCCTCACATAGTTAACTAAGTGGCTAGAAAGTTGCAGAGTACTCTGCGGCCGCAAAGAGCAAGCAGCAAGCACTCACAATGAACTCAGAATTATTTCGGAAGAATTCTTTCTCCTCACTGCTAGATTCTCAAAGAGTCCAAGTATGGGACTCCCCCAACCTTCTGTCTCCTATCAAGATAACTCAATTCTGTGCCCCAGAACAAACAGAGATAAAGTCCATGTCTGACGTCTTCATTTTAGAACTATCCGTGTTCATCCAGTTCCTGATGTGCCTCTTGGTTAGCCTGTGATCACTAAATAGTACATCCTTGAATGTGTGTAAGAAATGATAATACAAATGACATCCATTGGCTACTTGCTGTAAGTTATAGTGTGACAGCAGAGAGTAACAAAAACAAACTTTTCAACACCTTGAAAAGTATGGCAATGAAGATGGGGTCTTGATAATAGCATTCCACAGGAAAGAATAAATTTAGACCACTGCATTTTTAACTTATGAATTTTCCATTCAGAACAGGGAAAACAGAAGGGGCAACTAGAGCCTGTGAACCAAATATGACCCCGAGCAGATAGTTTTAAATAAAACTTTATTAAAATATGTATACAACATTTGCTTATGCACTATCTACAAATTTTGATGTCTTGTGCTTAAATGGCAGGGAATAATTATAACAAAAGTTACAGATTATAAAGGCTAAATGTTTACTAACATTGTAGAGGAGAGATCTGTGACCTTTTATTTATAGTATGTTATCATAGTCAATTGGCAGAAAGCATAGCCCTGGGACTGGTCCTACTTCTGAATGTCAACCAGGGAAAGCAATCATTTTGGCAACAGCATCTCACTGACAAAAGGTCTTACTGTTGCTTCTTCCTTGGGATTTGTTTCATTTGCGTTCTTTTGTGTTGCCCTGTTACTTGATTACTGTAGCTTGGAAATCGTGGTTTTTTTTTCTTTTTTAAACTATAGATATATTTTCCGCTTAGTCATTTTTTAAACATATGGTTTGAATAGAGGTCACAAGGCAGGTACTGACCCACATGCTGGAATGCAATAACACGGACATGGTTAGAGTTTATCTCAAGGTACTTGAAGTATATAAAGTGGCAGGCCAGTATTCTGGCCATCGCAGGGGCTCAGAATCATAACAAGGTCAGAATAAATCACAAGACTGGAAAAGTAGAGGTCACACTACTGTTCAGTGATACTGTTCAATGTGTATCAGTGAAGGAAGGCCTACATGCAGAAATAACACTAAGGGTAAGGTCTAATGATTGGTATCACCGAGGCAGCCACTGAAAAGTTAGTGTTCCTTATTTTGAGGTAGAGAGAACAAACATGCATAGAGACCGAGAGGGAGGCTTTCCATAGGGGATTTAAGATCTAGAACCAGACATACGAGGCTGCAATTGTGCTTCTTTTATTTTGATTGCAAGCCTAGACTTTAATGACTGAGTTACCTCTCCAGCCCTGCAAGAATGCTTCCGTCCCTGCTCTTTGTGTGTGTGTGTGTGTGTGTGTGTGAGTCTGATGATGTGTCCACATGTTTGAGATTATAAAATGTGTGCATGTGTGTTCAAGTACAGAGTGTACATGTATGAAGTGCAGAGGGTGGTACTGGCAGTCTTTTTCATTTACTCTTTTCCTTATTTTTGTGATAGTTGCTCTCATTGACTCTGAAGCCCAGCGATTTGGGTAGAATGGCTTATTGGTGAGCTTCAGGAATCCCTCAGTTTCATTGTTATGCTCCAATATATAGGCTTACAGACACACCTCTATGGCTGGCTTTTTTATGTGTGTACTGGGGATCTGAACTTAGGTCCTTAGGCTGCTGACACAGGCTTCTTACTGACTGAGCTTTTACCTTAGTCTTACATGTTTTAAAATTATATATAGTGCACATAATATTATAACATGCATATTCCAACTTGGAACAAGTCAAAAGGGCCCTTTGTGGCTTAACTTTGTAGCTTACTGTGGCCAAAAGGCTATGTGAATACAAAAAAATCAGTATTTGTTCATTCTGTAGCCTTCATGCCTCATCAGAAAAGGAAGGTCTTAGAAACTGTGTTGGCCTGAACAGTTTGAAGGGCATTATTCAGAAGTTTCATAATAATCTTATATTTTTCAAATATGGCAATATTGTTACATTTAGGTTAAGGGCACTTCAGTGCTAGGGAACACTTTAAAACTGTGTGGACTGAGCTCCCAAGGTCCAAATGAGGAGCAGAAGGAGGGAGAACATGAACAAGGAAGTCAGGACCGCGAGGGGTGCACCTACTCACTGAGACGGTGGGGCTGATCTAATGGGAGCTCACCAAAGCCAGCTGGACTGGAACTGAAAAAGCAAGGGATAAAACCGGACTCTCTGAACATGGCAGACAATGAGGGGTGCTGAGAAGCCAAGGACAATGGCACTGGGTTTTGATCCTACTGCATGTACTGGCTTTGTGGGATCCTAGCCTGTTTGTATGCTCACCTTCCTAGACCTGGATGGAGGTGGGAGGACCTTGGACTGCCCAAAGGGCAAGGAACCCTGACTGCTCTTTGGACTGGAGGGGGGGTGGGGAATGGGGTGTGGAGGGAGGGGAAAAAGGGAGTCAGGGAAGAGGCAGAAATTTTTATAAAAAAAAAAAACTGTGTAGTACATCAGAAGGGTCATTGTGTACTTTATCAATCTCATGCTTAGTATTCCACACTTAGCTTTCTTATTATTACAAGAAAATGGAACATATTTATTCTCAATTCTGTGTTTGAGGAACATTATCTTATTAACTGTTCCTGTCACCCACTCAGGAAAATATTATTACTCAAAATTTAGAGTCAAGGAGTAAGACAATGAGAATTTATGTAATTAAGTAAGAATATCCAGGACCCAAAGCTGTGATTCCAAATATTCTAGGCAGCAATGAAGCCAAGATGAGTCCAGGGACATGAAGCACCCTTCCTGGGGCAGTGGTGAGAAGAACACACTCTATATTCAAGGAAAGTCAAGCACTATTTCCAACTACAGATTGACACTTGACAGAAATCGACAGGCAGTAGTGAGCATTATATAAGAGATACTGTTACTCAACTTTTTGTCATTTAGACAAATACTTATGCAAAACAATATAATGAAGCAATGGTTAATTTTTAATTTTATTTTTGCTCACAGTTTCAGAGATATTAATTCTAGGCCTTGATGACTTCATTGTTCTTTTTTTTATATTTTTTTTATTGAGAATAAGAAAAAAAAGTTTCTGCCTCCTCCCAGCCTCCCATTTCCCTCCCCCTCCCCCCNCACCTGCCTTCTGTAGTCCTGGAGACAATCTCACTTTCCTAGAGGACAGTGACTCCCTGGGCTGGCAGAAAGTGAGGGACTTTCAGAAAGGTCACTGTGGAATAACAAAGCTAATACCAATCACCGGATTGCAATAGAAACTGAAAGCTGGTTTTCACCTCTCATCTGCCCTTCTGTCCACTGCCTTCCCTCCGCTGCAAGTGCCATCTGTCCAGATGGTGGGAGTAAGGGGCAACCCAGCATCTGGTCTTGTGTTTTAACTCTTGCATTGACAAGCCTGAGGAAGCTGCTTAGAGGGAAAGAAGTCCCAGGATCAGAGTAAGGATCAGGTGCTCCAAGACCTGGCCCAGTGACTGGACATGTCAGAACCTGGAGTCCACACCCCAGCTCTGCAGCTTGCTAGTGAGAACTGAATAAGACATCACTGGTACTTCAGATGTTTGTAAACACAGAATAATTTAGGGGGGCACTGAGATGAATCCTGGGGTAGAAGTGCTTTCTGTAAAGCCTGATGACCTGAGCTGTGTCCCCAGAAGCCATGTAAGAGTTGGATGTGGTGACTCCCATCTCTAATCGCAACATTTCTACAGGGAGATGGGAGGTGGAGGCAGGAAAATTGGCTAGAAGTTCCCTATGCCTGCTAATCCTGGGGTGGACAGTATAGTGACAGAAATTAGGAACTTGGGGAAACAGGAAGATTGGGATAAAGGAAGGTTGGATAGGGGAGCAGGGAAGCACATATCTTAGTTAAGGGAGCCACCTTAGGGTTGGCAAGAGACTTGAACCTAGAGTGGCTCCCAGGAGCCCAAGACTTCATTGTTCTTGATCATTGTAAAGTTGTAGTAGAAGAGAGAAGTCATCCTTCAAAGGTATTTTTTTTGAACTATATTACTAACCCAGGTCTCAGCATTCATCACATTGTAGGAGGATGGGCTGCTTGTTTGTCCCAGCCGCCTGGCTAGCTTAGCTCCAAAATAATCACAGAGAAATTGTATTAATTAAATCACTGTTTGGCCCATTAGCTCTAGCTTCTTATTGGCTTACAAATCATATAACATAGTTTAACCCATTTCTATTAATCTGTGCATTGCCACATGGCAGCAGCTTATTGGGTAAAATTCCCAGTGTCTGTCTCTAGCGGATCCATGGCATCTCTCTGCCTCTGCTTTCTTCCTCCAAGAATTCACTTCCATCTTCCCTGCCTATTTTAAGTTCTGCCCTACCAGGCCAAGGCAGTTTCTTTATTCATTAGCCAATACAAACAACACATAGAAAGAAGAACCTCCTACACCATCACACCAAATAATGCCCTCAGAGATACAGGTTCACTGACCTGTATCATCTAACCATGTCTCACTCACATTCACCAATGGCCTAAACTATAAATCTATAAATCCATAAGGGAATACCACATTTCTAGGACTGAATCTAACTGCATAAGACTAGTCTTCAACATGTGAGTGTTTTGGCGATAATTTCATCTCTTAACCATTATAATACATTAATAAATTTTGAAAATTATGGCCGGACAGATTTAAGTGTATCTTTTTTACATTTAGTCTCTCTAAGGTTCCAAGGACATTGAATATAAAGCATAAAGTGTACTGTGTCTCCAAAAAACATTTGATCATCAAACATTAGGAAAACATCAGACTATCACCCTTTAATGCATTGTAAGTGAAAGATGTTCAAAGCATAAGCCAAGGCAGAGCAATAGAGAGAACCTGCTAAGAGCATCACTAAGGGATGTAACATCTTTCCCTTTTATAAGGATAGTCTCAGCTATAGTTTTAATACAGTTTCTCTCCCACAGGTCATGTTGGATTTTAATCTCCAAAGTAATATGTTAAAGATATTAAGAGGTTGTCATATTAATCTGATTATAGTATCTAGAGGTGTGGTTGCTAAGATGAATAGAGTAGGATTCCTATGGTTGAATTCTAGTAGCTTCATAAAGAGTGGGAAAAAGACTTAGCAGATTCATATTGCTAACATGTGTGTGACTTTCCTCTTTCTCTGGAGGAAACCATGAGCAGGCCCAAGAAAGAGACACTTAAACAGTTACTAATTATTTGATGTGAACCACAGTAATTGAGGTAGGTATGAAGGATGCTAAGGTTTTGCAACCAGAAGAGGAGAAGAGTGCTCTGAAAATGTCATCATCAAGGAAGCAATCAAAGCAATCTTATGTTTGAACTTGAGATATTAGTAGGTGATTCTCTCTCTCTCTCTCTCTCTCTCTCTCTCTCTCTCTCTCTCTCTCTGCTGTACAGCAAAGAAAGTGGATGTGCAAGCCAACACAGTTGATTTATGTCATTTTGGAAAGTATTATTGTTAGAGGAGTTGACGTTTAATTATTATTATCCATTAATCATTTCAGAACTCACTGGAGCATGATTAAGAACAATAGAACATGCAAAAATCTGATTTTTCCTTCAAGCAATAGTGAGCAAATAGCTTGAGTTTTTATATTAGGTTTCTAGCCATGCATCTGAGATAATCAGCATCTTTGGTAATGAATTCGCAAGGCATCTATCACATTAACAAAGGGCTACAGAAGTAAAGCAAGCTGAACACATTAGAAACAATTGAAAAGACCTCATAATAGGATACAAAGGAATAAAGAAAGTTTATAGGAACAGGTCTCCATTACTTATAGAACAAGAAGTCACAACAGGACTAAAGGGAAAACTAGGAAATAAAAATTAACTAGAGTTAAGGAAATATTATATTTCCTCTTAACCAGAAAATTATTTTAATGTGTGCTGTGAGTGAAACTGAAGACATGATATCAGAGTCTTGTGGTTTTTTTCCAAAAAAATAATCATAATAGTTCACTGGGCCAGCAGGGATGTATAGAACTAATTGCATATATAAAGTCACCTTTGACCTCTATTCTGTGAATCTGGTGGCCAAGGAGGGAGGTTACCTCAAATGATTGCTCTCAAATTCACATGAATTGTACAGGAAGAAATTTTTCTTGGCATCATCTGGTATTTTCTCACTTTCTGGCAGATTTTTTTCCACTAAACTAGAGAAAGCAAAGGGACCTTAGAAAGTCTCAGAGGCATTTTGATTTTACAGATGCCTACTAACACATGACCTTGGATTAAAAAAAAAAGAAGAAGCATCCAGTCCTGCAACTACAGGTATGGGATTCATTTCAGTGATTTTCTCTGGAAAGGGTGAAATTTTATAGTGGAGACACCTCGTGTGTGTATGTGTGTGTGTGTGTGTGTGTGTGTGTGTGTGTGTATAAGTAATCTCTAATTTTATTCACAAAATATTTGCTCACTGGAAAACAAATATCTGGTCATCTTATGTTCCCATGGTTGTTTCAGAAAAATAATGGGTATAGCTACCATCCTCTTTCACACACACACACATAGTGTCATAAAATTTTTCCCTTTCTAATTACTGTATAAGACATCCAATTCCAGAAAAATGTTATCTTTTCTTCTTTTCCTGAGAACATTGAAGGCTAAGCAATGCATCTTGTTCCAAGAATGAAGGTGTCATCACCAAATAGTCCCTGATAGAGTGAGTAACTTGGAGTTATGCGAGTTGATCTTTAAAGTTGTTAGGATAGTAACTTGCAGAAATGCAAGGGATAGATTTGGGCCCTGGGATGTTCAAGTCAATGCAACAGCAGCAGTGTCCCAGCCTCCGGTGTGCTGTGATAAATGCTACCAATTACCTTGAAGTTCCTGGCATCTTCATTTGGGATCTAGTGGTGCTCTTTATTTCTCTGTTTCCAACCACTTCTACCAAGGGCACAAGTGGGATGATTATGAAAATAGATATTGTTTAGAGCTGGAAAGGGTCCTAGAAATGATGTGAGCGTAGGTCTTCAGTTTGTGAATTGGTAACTAACATTCTAAAAGCCTGCTCTGCCAAGGAAATAAGGACAGCTATGCCAGTGAGAAAGCATGTGTGTACTGAGCTGTCATGTCTGCTTTTATTGGGACTCTGTTCCTATGCCAGCAGTAGATCTTATTACCAAAGGGAAGTGTTCACATTATGCTACATAGACTTTCACTACTGGTAAGATCTAACTGCTTCCATAATTTCATTTCTTCTCTTTCTAAATCCCCAACTCTCATCAACTTGGTTCACCAAAGATGAACTGAGTTTATGAACTTAGTTCCATATCAGCTATTTTTAGGTCCCACAGTAATATACATGAAAATAGCATAAAAAAGGCAGAGTGATATTTGGTGCTTCAGTATAATTATAGTTCCTTACTGCTATAGATGATGATGATAATGAAGAAGAAGAAGAAGAAGAAGAAGAAGAAGAAGAAGAAGAAGAAGAAGAAGAAGAAGAAGAGAAGAAGAAGAAGAAGAAGAAGAAGAAGAAGAANGAAGAAGAAGAAGAAGAAGAAGAAGAAGAGAAGAAGAAGAAGAAGAAGAAGAAGAAGAAGAAGAAGAAGAAGAAGAAGAAGAAGAAGAAGAAGAAGGTGTCATCAAGATTCTCCAAAAAAAAAAAAAAAAAAAAACCAGGGCTGGATGGTTTTAGTGCAGAATTCTAACACAAGAAGAGCTGATTCCTATACTCCTCAAAGTGTTTCACATAATAGAAACAGCAGAAACATTGCCAAACTCTTTTTTAAGGCTACAGATTCCCTGATACTAAAACCATACAAAGACTGAATTAAGAAAGAAAATTACAGACCAATCTCACACATGAACATGGATGCAAAAATTCTCAATAAAATACTGGCAAACTGAATCCAAGAACACAACAAAAAAGTCATCCACCATTTTCAAGTCTGCTTTATCAGATGCAGAGCTGATTGGACATATGAAAATCTATCGATGTAATCCATTATATAAATAAACTGAAAGAGAAAACATGATTATTTCATCAACTGCTTAAAACGCTTTTGACAAAAACCAACACCCCTTCATGATAAATGTCTTGGAGAGATCAAGGATACTAGGAACATACCTAAATATAATAAAAACAATATACAGCATGCCTACAGCCAACATCAAACTAAATAGAGAGAAACTAAAAGCAATTCCACTAAAATTAAGAACAAGTCGGGGCTGTCCATTCTCTCCATATCTCTTCAACATACTTCTTTTGAGGTAACCCAGACCCACAAAAAAGACTATGGTATGTACTCAATTATAAGTGGATACTAGCTATAAACAAAGGTTATTTAGCCTATAGTTCATGATCCTAGAGAAGCTAAGTAATAAGGTGAACTCTAAGAAAAACACATATAGACCCACCTGGAAAGCTGAAACAGAAAAATCGTCTGAGAAAAGTAGGAGCATGGGTGTTAGGAGAAAAAGGAGGGTGGAAGTGGAAAAAAAAAAAGGTGATTAGGGGAGAGTTGAGGAGAACTTAAGGGACTGGGATAGTTGAGAAGGAAGAAGGTCAGAGATGAGAGGAAGGAAAGAAATATCTTGATTGAGGGAGCCATTATAGTGTTAGCAAGAAACCTGACTCTAGAGAAATTCTCAGGAATCCACAAGGATGTCGCCAGCTAAGACCCTAAGCAATAGAAGAGGGGGGGGTGATCTTGATTTGCCTTATAGTCAGACTGATGAATTTCTCAAATATCACCATAGAACCTTCACCCAGCTACTGATGGAAACAGGGCAGATATCCATATTGTAACACTGGACTGAGCTCCCAAAGTCCAGTCAAAGAGTGAGAAAAATGAGAATATGAGCAAAGAGGTCAAGACCATGATGGGTTCACTGAAACAGTTTACCTGAGCTATTGGGAGCTCACCAATTCCAGCCAGACTGGGAAAGAACAAGCATAGGACCAAACTAGTCCCTCTGAATGTGGTTGACAGTTGCATGGCTGGGGCAGGTTGAGGGGCCACTGGCAGTGGCACCAGAATTTATCCCTACTGCGTATTCTGTCATTTTTGGGAACCTACTCTCTTTACATAATTCCTTGTTCAGCCTAGATATAGCAGGGAGGGCCTTGGACCTTCCCCAAAGCAATGTGCCTTACCCTCTCTGAGGATTGCATGGGAGTGGGTTGAGATGCTATGTGGAAGGAATGGGAGGAGGGAAGGAGTGGGAACTTGGATTGGTATGTGTAATGAAAAAAGGTAATTTGTTTTCTTTTAAAAAACTTAAAAAGGAGAAAAAGACTGTTAGACTGCCTCCACAATCAAAATAAATTTTCTTAATTTGGTATTCTCTCTTTGATGTCCCTAGAGGCCAGCAGTTTAATTGATATAGACTTCACCCCAAGGAAAACTCTCAATAAAATTTAAAAGAAAAACCATTAAGGATGTGATTTAGTTAGCCATTGTAATCCGTAGCCCACTGGTATCACATAAACAAATTTTAAAAACCACAAAAAAGCTCTGTTTGCTACTTACTTAGCTGTTTTGTGGTTTTGTTGAATTATATATAAGTTGACTTTAATAATAATATCTAGTGTAATTTATTATTTATATATATAGATATTATTTATAATAATATCTAATTTATTATTATTAAGATAATATGTTATGTATTTCATAAATATTATATGAAAATATATTTCCCATTTTGAAAATATTTTGCACATCCAGTATCATCTTCTCTTCCTCTTCTCCCTTTTCATTCATATTATAATGGTAGGACTTTTTTAAACTTTGCTTAATGTGTAAAGATTTTAGTAGAAAGAACAAGAAGATAGAGAAAAATCAGAAAGAAATGCTACTAATATCATCTGTCAACAACTTGGTTTATTAGTGGTTAAGTGTGTGGTCAGAAAGATGCCATTTCTTACGTAACCACAACGTGATAGTCACCTCTTTATATACATTATCTTTATTGCAACATAAGGAGAGTGAAAAATAGGCATCTTCATTCTCCACATTACAAAACTGATCATAGAAGAAATTAATTCAAGGTAAAGATTAGTAGTGAGTTATGTGATCACTGACTAATATGCCAGAATCCTAAACATACGTTATTCTCCCATGGCTATACATAAACTTTTCTTATCATTTGGATCTATGTTTCTTGCCCTGTAAACTTGACATAATAAAATAATGCCTTTCACAGGACTATTAGAGAATTATATGAATGAATGAATATATGTGAAGTCTTAATAATAGTGATCAATATATAATGGTTCCTATTCTAATAGAGAAGGTGCCAGCTGTCAAACTGCTCATCCAATAATGTCATTCAGAATGCCTGTGAAGCAGCCGGCTCATAATTCTACTATCTAAAGGGATTAAACAGAATAAAAATTATTTATAACTATAAATAACTCATAATAAGTCAAACTTAATTTTTCTTTCTGAAAATATAGCTCCCAGAGATTTTCAGAGAATAACTGAATTTGTTATTGTATCAATAATTATTAGCTTTTACATTGAATGGGAATGGATATTGTATTAGTGTGTTTTCTATTGGTATGCCAGAGTTTCAAGGTCAGTTACCTTATGAAGAAAATATTTTTAAATTATGATTCTGGAGATTCAAAATCATGGTATTGGCATTGACTCAAGCTTGATTAGGACTACATGATAGATGTCCCTACTATGCTGGGGCTGTATTATAGAAGAAAAGATAGGAGCATAGATACTAAGCAAAGGGAAGGTTATTCTTTTCTACTAATCATGTTGAAAGGGCTATCTAGAGACTTTAGTAAGTCAGTCTTTTTTGAACTGACTCAGTTAGACTCTACAAGGTTCTGTCTCTTAAATATTCTTTCTCAAATCATCACACTGGGGACCAAGTTTCCAGCACATCAGCCATTCAAGAGTGTACTTGAATCAGAAACAAATTATATTTACGATTTTGAAATGTCTGCTTGCTAAAGAAGAGTAATTTTGGCTTTAATGGTCCTCTGCTTCTATCTGATAGACTATAGCAAACATTTGAAACAAACAGAAAAAGATTATTTGCTTTTATTACCATATTCACTTAATTTGTTTGAAAGAGCACACAATTTCAGAAAGGACAAATCTTGTATCCAAAAGTGAGACAATATTATGTCTACAAGATGATCAACTTTCAAGAATGGTCAAGACCTTTACCACGTGCTCATTATGTTCATAGAGCAGCAGCAAGGGGTGAGAAGGAATTATTGGTGGTTAGTTCATCTGGCTTCACAGAATCAGAAGAAAGTACAGCAGGACACAAAATCAAAATGCACCTAATTCTCTCTGTACTGAGAATAAAATTCAGTGAAAACAGAAAGATGAATTTCAAAGACATAATATTTTCCATCCCTACCACCATCTCACTTCAGCTGGCCCACTTCAAATATAAAACTCTAAGCCACTCTATAAAAGATGACAAAATTGGTTTTAATTAGTGCTTATTAAAAGCTTCTGCTGGAATAAGTTGAGCAACACAATAAATAAATACAGTAGCATATTAAACTCCAAAGAATTAAATATCCATGAATTCATAATTGAGCAAATTAATAACTGAATAAATGAGAGAGAAACAACAACTCTTCATTACAAATAGTTTTAAATTAGTAACTGTGAGAGAGTTTAAGGAGTTAGAAAAATCATGATTGGAATGTTGTGGTTATAATTTGCATTGAGAAGAACCATGAGTGGATACAGAAAAGAGTAAATAACAATGAAAGAAAATGGTATGTTCATAGAATCAACATGCCATTTTTAGCATGTTCAGGAATCACAGAGGAAAATGAATGCAATTGCCATGTAGAGTAATCAAGGTTCCCATCATTGATAGTAAATATCAGTATTTTTAACTGTTTGCTCAAATCTACCAAGCACACATCACGTCTGTGCTGATGTTTTAAATTATTTATGACTTTATCAAATCCTAAGAAAATAGCATTAGGAAATACATTAAGGGACGCTCTACAAAATGGCTCATCAATCTCTCCACAAGGGTCAAGGCCATTATAGACGAGAGCAGTCGGATAGGCTCTCATTGATTATTGGGCACTAAACACATTTTCTGCAGTTGCAGCAGACCTTACGTATATTAGGTAATTTAGAAATTTACTAATAATGATAAAGATAATAATGATGATCATGATGATGCTGTAATATATAGACCCACTTGGCTCCAAGTTCTGAAAGCTGAGAATTTCAAGAGAATGGTGCTGACATCTGGCCAGTATCTTCATTCTGCATCATCTCATGGTAAAAGACTTACGGACAAGTAAGTTTATGAATCAGAGAGAATGAGGGATGACAAACTTACCCTTCTACACTTCTATGAAGAACTCACTTCCATAGTATCCAACTCCTAGATAACAAGCAATCATAAATCAATCATTCAATCAATAATATCATTCAATTCATGACAGCGCAGCACTTGTGACCTAATCACTTCTTAAAGATTCTTTTTGTTAATACCTTCACGATGGCACTTAAATTTCAAGATAAATTGTTGTGGAGATATTCAAACTACATACATTTGGATCCAACTTACGTTGGATCTTGAAATAGAAAGAGGGCACCAGCAGACAGAATGGTCAGATTCAGATGAATTCTGCACTCCAGTTAACAGTATTGTTGAAAACTGTTCAAATGTTATGTTTATCTAGTGCTTCAATGAAGGGGACTGGATGATCTACAGAAAATATATTACCTTTGAAGTTCTGCTACAAGTTGAAATGATCTGAAACAATTATTTGTTTGAATAGAAATTTCTTGGGGAGAGCCATTTTACCTTCATTGTGTTTTTGATGGACCAGGTATTAGATAGCCCATAGTCTATATGCTGGATAATTCCTGCTTAAAAGATTATTTTTCACCTGTAATTTTGCATTCAAATCACAAACATGTTTAACAAAACATGTTTAAATCCAAAGTTGTGTGGGAAGTCTGGATCATGTTTTCTGCTCTCCTCCCCTTGCAAAGATTGCATGTCATCTGAGACAAAGTATGTTTTAGTCAATGCTTTTTAAAAAAGAAGTCACTGACTGTTGGGGTCATAAATAAAAGGGCATGTGAGAAAGAATAGCTTACTGTTAAAACCCAGTTCATGTTAAGCTGCATTAGAAAACAGACTTAACGAGCTGCCAGGAGTTACATCCATTTTAAAAGGTCCCTGAGAACATGTGTGAGAGTTTGATTTAGCATTTCCCAGAGAACATTCCACTGAGCATTAATATTATAGGAGGTCTTAGAAGAAGCATTCCACGAGAAATACAATTTAGATTTTTTTATATTATACCTATTAACATTGCAAGGTGCTGACATTCCAAGTTTAGTCTGTAACATCTTATCATACAAAATGTATCCAACAGTTCCATGCAGAAAAGAAAGAAGAATTTCAAAAGAGATTATTAGTCTTAAGAAATATTGTCTAGAAAAAATAGGTGCAGGTTTAATATCCTGTAGAGAAGGGAAGGTCAAATGTGGAAGAAGAAACGGAATGGAATTTCATTATGTTGGAGCAATAATACACTGTTGATACACAATTGGGAATTTAACATGTGTGTTAGAGTTGGTTTCTCTATGACATGACATTCTGTCTCTGCCTGTTTCCCTTTCTCACTCTCCCTTTATAGCTCCCTCTCCAATTCCTCTCTTTTTCCCTCTCCCCTCCTCAAGTGTGTATGAGTGTGTGTTTATGTATATGTGTTGGTAAATAGCATGACTTATGTTTCCCCTAGTATCCCAGAATCAAAAATTAGGATAGGAATAGTAGAGTTTAGTATATAAGAACCATGTATAGAAAGGGATAATGTAATGTTAACTAATTTGAAATGAATGTCAATTAATGCAAGTGTCCAGGCATAAATTTTACCTTTTCAGTTCTCTAAGCAGAGAAATAATTGGTATTTTGCTTTACTTTACTTTCCCTTTTTCAAAACATTTGAATTGTGAATAACTATTTCATCTCTCAATATATAGCTATGCATCTGTGGTGACTATAGAATTTTTATTTTTGATGCTTTAATCTCTTTTAATTAGTAAAACTGTGATTATTTATGGTCCTAAAGAAAGTATTTTAATTTTCTGATATTTTAGAGATTATTTTGATCTTTCAATAAACTCTACCTAATTTGGAAATGAATAAATACATAAAAGTTATTAATAATGTGAATTATATTGTCATAGCAACAAATTTTCCCAGGCACTCTACACTTATGCCATGAGTAGCCTCTTGTTTCTGTTTATTATTCAAGGGGAATCATATTTTGGGAGAAAAAGGTGCTTATCATCATAAATGACAAGACCATCTGTGTAAATTCAAATTATTATAAAAAATGAAAATAGCTTTTCAGTTAATTTATTAGATTAACTGATTAGAATTTGCATTTTTATATTTTCTTCTAGGTTTTTTATTCTTATGAGATGTGAATCACAGTTAAATATGATTATTCTGGATGGGGAATTAACAAGATCTTAGACAGAGTCAGTGAGCTGCACATTCAACTGTTCTTGAGGCTCGAGAGATGGGTAGGCAGTAAAGAGCACTTGCTACTCTTGCAGAGAGCCCTAGTTCAGTTCCCAGCACCCAGATTAGCTGGTTGACAACCATTTGCAGCTCCAGCTTCTGGGAGCTGATACCTTTTAGTCCCCGAGGGCAATGTACTCACGTGCACAAATCTACATACTGATACACACATATATACATAAAGCAAGCAACAACAAAAATAATATTTTCAGGTATAGACCTTTGTTCACATAGTTTTTACTACATAAATAGTAATATACATAATCAGAAACATTGTTCTGCTCCTTTTGCACTGAAATGAAACCAAATCCTTAGTGATTACCTATAGAATATGAGTATCTTTGCCCTGGTTAGCATCATTTCTAAGCCAAAGAAACTATAAAGTAGATATGCTACCTTCACACTGCTTCTCCATCTCCTGAGTGCACACAGACTATAGTAAGGTCTGTTAGGGACTAAAAAGGAAGTTCACTTTGTGACTTGCAAAAATTATATCAGAATAGCATCACTCAGAACATAGCCTTTACATACTGGGTCCCTCTGTGCAGGTGTATTGTAAAAGAAGAAAATCAACCTGCACTGAATAAAGCCCTTGAAATTGTATAGAAAACATTCAGAAAACAATTTTTATAACCCTGTCCAGTCATAACATTATACTAGTAAAAGTATACAAGAATTAATGAAAGGCATTAGACAATTTTAGTTACAATTTATTAATTGTAGTGTGATAAATAGAGTTTATTTTACATAGTGAATGGCTCAAGTTGAAGAATAATAAGTGTTCTTTTCTGTCATGTTTAGGACATGAGCATCTAATGCTCTATCTGGATATTGTTAATTTAGTAATTTTAATTTGTGGCACTAAATTGAATTAATTAATGTTTTGGTCCCAATGCAAGCCTTATATGCTAGAATTCATACAGATCAATTATTTTCATATATTATTCTCTGCAGAGACAAAAGCATTACTGACTAAATATTCATATAAAAAGAGATTAAAAAAACTCAAAATTTCATTTCTAAAAACAAAAACAACAAAACCCAGAAAAACCAAAACTTGATTCCAAAATCAAGAATTTGCATTCATTGTATAAAACTTGGCCCGTCTTCTTATCTTTTGTTACCTTGCCTTCCTTCCTTTCTTTTTTCTTTTTTCCTTTCTTCAATCTTTCCTTCCTCCCTCCCTCCCTCCCTCCCTCCCTCCCTCCCTCCCTCCCTCCCTCCCTCCCTCCCTCCCTCCCTCCTTCCCTCTCACTTCCTCCTTTCTTCCTTTCTGTTTTTTCTTTCTTTCTGTCTGAATGTATTTCTTCTTTCTTTTCTGTGTATAGTGTCCATTCAAAAGTGTATCTGTATTAACATATATGTGAAAATATATGTAAATGAGTCTGGGGTACATCACATGGCTTCCCTAGTTATCCTTCATTTTAATTGAAGAAGGGTCTTTCACTGAACTGGGTGCTCACCAATTCCAGTTAGCCATCTTGTAACAAGAATCTTCTGATTCTGTTTCCTGACTGCTGGAACAACAGAATTGAAATGTTAAAACCTTTAGGAAATGGCTAAAGAAAGAACTAAGTTACATATGAATATCTCTACAAAATTGGTTCTCCTGTATTATTTAGTCTCTGTCAGTCAAAACTTCACATGATCCTTGAATTTCTCCAGAGAATGTCTCAGAACCCGTATATTCTAATCTGACTTAGATCCAATAGAAAGATGCACAATGTTTAATTCATTATTCACTTTTCCCTTTCTTCCTGTTGGCCACCAGTCTGCTGGAACAAATGGGGAGAAGCGGTGACAAAAAGCTTTGTAGGCAGGCCATTAGCATGAACGGAGACAACCTTCCTCCAGGAGACTGCTTTTGGTAAAACAACTCAACTTTATTCCCAAAGTATAAGGAAAATATAGGATTGGAGAGTCTGGGGACAAAGCCTAATTTGCATCAAGTGGCACACCCCTATCACCAGACATACTATATGGCAGTAGGATCCTACACCAGAGCTTCTAGCACAAGTCTAGCAGGAATTATGTGCACAGGTTCAAGCTAAAGTTATATCAAATATCTGGCTTAGAAACAGTTTTGAGAGCCCAGGATTATTCTTGAGATAAGGGCAAATAGAGGAAGCACGTTTTATTGGGGAGGGAGGGCGTTTCCATGTTGCTGAACTTTTGGAAAAAGTTGTCAGTTTATGAGAGACTGCAACCTCAACCAACTACCAAAATATTGAACAATACCACTCTAGTTTCCTTGGTATTCTCTCTATTTCATGTGTTCTACATCATTTTCTGATATATGCACTCTTGATATCCCATTATCATGTGTGGATGACTAGAACTGTGTTGGCCATGCAATAAGGTCATAGGGCATAGGCAACAATTGCTATTACTACCTTTCTAATAATCATGTCACCATCTTTACTGTACTGAAATCAACTTCACATATGTATCTCAAAGTAGAGAATATCACAAGGGAAAATTGGCATTTGTTTGAAATAGTTTTCTCTTTTCCTGTCTCAGAATCAAATTTTAAAATATAAACCCCTATGCAAATGGATGGAAATAGAACACACTATCCTGAGTGAGGTAACCCAGACCCAAAAAGATGAACTTGGGATGTACTCACTCATAATTGGTTTCTAGAGATAAATAAAGGTCATTGAGTCTATAATTTGATCTCCTAAAGAAGCTAAATAAGA
>NW_026067953.1:3060263-3133538 GCF_014885135.2 Alexandromys fortis | reverse complement strand
GGGAAATGGGAGGGGAGGCGGGGAGGAGGCGGAAATCTTTTTTTTTCAATAAAAAAATTATATTAAAAAATATATATAAACCCCTAGCAATTGTTCTAGATGGTATGAGTAGAAATTGTTTAGTAAATGGCATGAAGAACATCTATATAAATAAACATCATTAGAGACCCCGATTTAGATGTTTTAAGGTTTAAAAGTAACTATGGCGAACAATATTTTCATTATTCAGAGGCAAGGGTGTATTGGAGCTACTGAGTTACACATCAAATTATTTATTTTTTATTGATTTTTATTGAGTTCTACATTTTCCTCTGTCCCCCTCCCTGCCTTTCACCTCCCCTGTTCAACGCTCTCCCAAGGTCCCCATGCTCCCAATTTACTCAAGACATCTTGTCTTTTTCTACTTGCCATGTAGATTAGATCTATGTAAGTCTCTCTTAGGGTCCTCATTGTTGTCTAAGTTCTCTGGGATTGTGGTTTATAGGCTGGCTTTCTTTGTTTCATGTTTAAAAACTTCATGTGAGTGAGTACATGTGATAATTGTCTTTCTTTGTCTGGGTAACCTCACTCAAAATAATGTTTTCTAGTTCCATCCAATTTCCTGCAAAATTCAAGATGTCATTATTTTTTCTGCCGTGTAGTACTCCATTGTGTAAATGTACCACATTTACACTTCAAATTATTATTGAAGTTATCATAGATCGTCACTGAGGCTCAGTTTTCTGTTCTAAAATATAATATGATATATAAGGGAAGAACACCATTGTTGCTTACTATACTATGGTTACTCAGAAATGCCTGTGAGTGGTGTTGGAAGGACAAGAAACTTCCAATGGATTCTTGCTGCTTATCTTGTTAACCAGATGGATTAAGTCTTAGTGGATCTCCATTGGTTGGATAAAGAAGTCTCCTGATTAATAACACATACCATGCAAGAGAAAAATTTGAGAATATTCCACTTCCATTTCAACTTGTTTCCCTGTCACCACTCAACGATAAGAAAGGCTGAAGCCACAGGATGTCAGATTTGAGGAGCTTCAAGTGGGTCTGGTTGTTTAGCAGACTGATTGACTTCATATGAAATGCTCTTAAGACATGTCTATTCTTTGTTCTTTCCCCAAATGTCTACAGAACAAAGGGCTTTAAATAATTTGAACTGGTTAATTGCCTTTGCCTTCACTATGAAAGTTATATAGTCTAATTAGATGTTGTTAAATCAGCAATACCTAGGCTCAAGTCTTGATTTGTCATTTCCAATCTTGTGATAAATTATCAAGATTTCTCTAGGGTGTTACTTCCACTATTTCATCATGGATCATGGTATGTGGTAGAGGTAGGGAATAAATGAAAGTTGACTTAGAAGTATTCCTAATTACCTTAAATATAAGTTGTTGGTAAATCATAAATTCTGGTAATTACTAACAATGTCAATGCCACTTTTACAAGTCATATCAGAGAAAGTTCCAGTTGCTCAAATTCACTTTGTAGACTTCAGTAAACATGGGGTATCTCACTTCATGGAGGACTTATTGATGGGGTTCTACAAAACTCATTCTCCCACAAATCTCTCTAGAAAGGTCTGTGGTAGTTATAAAGAACAACAAACTAGTGAGCATGAACTTAAACAATCACATGAAATTCCACATTTTATCTTTTTTTTAATTACTTCATTAGTTCCCCAGTGTCTATCGAGGTTAAAGGAGAGCATCGCATCATCACAGTGAGATGATATGCGCATCCTGGCTTTACCATCAGTGAGATAAGCACTCAAGGTTGAGTGCCACCTACCAGGGATGTTGTCTGACTTATTGTTCAAACTCTGTCAAATTTTAAGTCTCTTTCTGTGTGATTTCGCACAGTCTCAGAATGAAAAAAAAGTGTCTAACCTGTTTATATATTTTAAAATCTGTTCTTAATTTCCTTGCTGACCACAGAGTCACTCTTTAATACGATGTAGACTCAGCATTAGGACTTAGGTCCATGGAGCAATGAAAAGAGGGCTCAGTTTACTTCAATAAGGATTAAGCTGTTCTGCAGTGTAAGAGGCAGTCCCAGAAACACAATACCTCATGTTGGTTTCCCCCAAAGTTTACTGTTTGAAAGTTTATTTGATAATACACCACTAGCTGATAGAAATATAGGGCAGTAGGATAAAATAAAGAAGGAAATGAGAATAACGAAACACATGACCTTTTTGTGATGCTAGGCATTCTTTTTCAGGGCCTAAAGTTGCCAAGAAATTCTGAGAAACCTAAGAAACGCAGTACAGAAAAGACCCACAAACTCACAGACCAGGAGATCAACTGGTTCTCAGCATATTGGTTAAAAGTGGTCCCAGCAGCATCAGTCTGACCCCCAGTGTACACCCATATACATTTTAGCTGCACAGTGGCAGAGGTGAAATCTTAAAACAAAATCTGAGTGTGACTTTATTGCCTTCAGCAAAAAGTTGACCTTAACAGAAGAAACTGTATCCTACAGGTGTGACTGTCAGAGAGGAAGGAAGGAGATGGCTCTGACCTGGTGTAAAGTATAGAGTTTTATAAGATTAGGCTTAGTCCTGAAAACTGTTAGTCATGATGCATGTAGATATCTAGATGTGCATTTGTCGTCAATGGAAAATTTAGAGAAAATCTGACTACCTGAGATAAATTAGGGAATATTAAACTCAATACAAATTATAAGTAAAAAAGAACGTTCCAACTTTGGTGAAGTCAAGGAAGATTTTTGGAAAGAGATATTCAATTGGCATGGAAAGGAAATGTTAATAAGGTTATGAACAAGATTTGAATATGGAAGCCATCACACCAATAGTAACTATGTACATTCCTGCAGGAATTCGAATTTTATACACTGCCTTCACATTCATTAATGTATTTTAAAAGATTATTTGTAAAAGCATTAGCTCCTTCATATTTGCAGAGAAGCTGATGCTCAGTGAAGTTATATAACTTATCAAAATCAACTCAGAGGTGTTGTATAATGCCAGGCTAGAATATAGATGCTGATTCCCGTGTCTAATGATAATTTGTATGAGAATCATTTTGAATATGGAATTTAGCACAGCTCTTGTTTGGAGGCTAAATGGGATATAGTAGAGAAATCACCAAGCTGCTCATCTTACTTTTACTAAATGTAGCCACAGTCTTAAATACATAATAGCTCACTAATGTCAGTCATTGTTACCAGCATCACATGGGCATTTGGGGAATTCTACGAGCCCATGGGAAACAATATAAAGATGCTAAGTAGATGCTGGGCAGGTACAGCCTCTTCAGTGATAAAAATTCATGTATCTTCTACTTTTGTATACGTTTGGGGGCAAAAAAAAACCTCCCACCTATTTGTAGCTTTAATTCTGACTTAATGTATTTTTTGCTTTAATTTTATGTGATGTTGAACAGCTTCTCTATCTCTTCCATCAACTTTTAATTAATTTCTCATCATTTTGAGTGAAGTGGAATGCATACTAGGTCTGATTCTGAGGGCTATAAATCTGCTGTCCTTATGTAGTGGCTGTTTGCCTAGCATATGAGCCACATCTTGAACACATGCATTTCCAAGCTGAGGCCATAAAGCGGGACTGAGGGAGACTTTTAGACACATGTGTTAACAGCAGGAGTAAAATAAAATGATTAGCAACTGATTTGTTTTCTTCCTCTGGGAAGCTTCTGGAAGCCACCTGCAGTGACAACTGTCATTGTGAGCCCATTGGCGAGACTCTAGAGATACAGTACATTTAGATATGTGAAGAAACGCCTTCAGCCCTGTAACTGGGTGGAACTTCTTTTCTGCCAGTGTTGCTTCCAGAAACCCTAGTGTGTTCAAATAAGGGTTCCACAATGACTTTTAAATCCAGAGGCAGAAGAGCGATGAAGGATGACTGGTTGGTAAAACTCTGCATAAGTCAGAGCACTTGTCAAGACCTGAACTCTGATTTAGAAGTGGATTTCTGAAAGAAAACGGTGTGAATGAATACCTGCACATAAAACTTAGCTCTTACTCAGTGATTGCAAATACTATGCATGATTGGTTTTGGTGAAAGAATGATATAAGACACACACAAACTGACTAGAGAATGTCGGTGAGAGCAAACTGTGTATGACTTGCAACTTTATCTCAAAGGACAAACTGCTCCCTTCTGAAGAGAGCCAGAAGAGTGAGTCTGGGGGAGAAAGGAGGTAGTGGGGGAAGCAGGGAGGAGTGGAGGGACAGAAATCTGTGCTTGGGATGTATTGTATGAGAGAAGAATTTATGCTAAATACACATTATAATAATTTATTTCTACTCTTCTTTATGTTTTTAAAACACTACTGATTATTAACTATCAGAAAGAAAATGTGTATTAAACTAATTTGCTATTTTCACATTACTTTAAACTTCCACTCCGATCTTAGCACCAAATAAAATCTCTTCTGTGTAAAGATGAATTAATCAAAGTGGTATTGATCACACATATCTTGGGAAATCCCAGGATTTTTACTTGTTAGTCAAAGTCTGATTCCTTCCTTAGCATGCTCTCAGAGGAGCAGATGGCAGTGAACTTTATGGCCAGCCTGCAGATGGCAGCAAACTTACACTCCCTTACCAGAAGCTAGCCTTTCAATTGCTCCTTCAGACCACTCTTTCTTACTCTGGTTTTATTGTCACAGGTTTTATATATATATATATATATATATATATATATATATATATATATATCACAATAATTAAATAAAATAAGGAAAAAAATCATTCTTACTAGAATGTAACTCAAAAGGCAATTAGAAAATTTGAGAGGGAAAATAGCAAAATAACACTTGAGACCAAAAGTAGCAGGATAATTTGATATTGTGCTCTTATCTTTTGGATTTGCCAGGAACAAGGCTGGGCTATGTAGTCTGATACTTGTTTAACACTGGCAAAATGGAAAGATCATGATGCTTTAACATATAATGCAGTGATATGACATCTCGCTAATAGAGATTCCTTCTTGAAGCCACTAAGTTTGAGTTGTGATACTTAAGAGAAGACACACCCAATATTCCTAAAAGAGTGGGTAGCAACATCCATTTGCACTAACATGGAGAGTCTGTGGGAAACATTGTCTCTGGAGCTGCTACCACAATGTTATATCATTTCTTGTCCATATTGAAGAATCATCACTACTTACAGATTTAAGTCAGTCTATCAGCGGAAAAGCTATTAACCTTTGATATCTATTCACATTCTATGAATCAGATTTCTTAGCTGGAAATGGATTTTTCAATGGTGAAAAAGAAGAAATAATGAAGATGGAAGCAGTCACTAGAACTAGGCTCCAATGCTTATCAGCACATCAACACTTGCATTTTAGGCCCCGTAGAGCTATACAAAGGACATTTGCCTTATTAGCAAGGCTTCATGAGCCGTAAAGGGTTTTGCTTTGCATGATTCATTGTTTAACAAAATGTCATAGGAACTGGGCCCATTTGCCTTTTAAAGCCACCTGACTCCTGGCAATGCAATGTAGGTAGCATTCTCAGCGTAAAGATGCAGTGACTGAAGAAATGCCTCGAGAGACCTACCATTTTGAGGAAGAAACTGAGACAACGACAGCTTGGCCATTAGGGTATGAGCTTAAGATTTATGACACCTCTCCATACTGCCACCTGTGAGGCCAAGGACTGAGCACAAATGTGGGAACAGGCCGGAGGACAGCAACTCCAGATTGATATTTCTGAATATCAGTTGAATGATCGTGATTAAGCTCGTGTTCCATCCCAGTCCAGATCTGCCAAATATTTACTATTTAATTGCTTTTTTTGTTACATGGACTTTACCTGAATTCAATATTCTTTTTTTTTTCTTTCCATGTCCTGCTGCCCTCTCATTTTATCAATCCAGGAATATCATAGAATCATGGGGATATGCTATATACTTTTTTTCTGAAGCATAAAATATGTATTCTTTAGCATTTTGAAACATTTCTATGTCAAAACAGTTTCTGACACATTGCATATATTTGACAGATATTGGCTATTGCTTTTGCATAATTGACTTTATGCAAAATGTAAAAATGACAGGTGATTCGCAATCAGAACATTTGGTGTTAAATACTAAACATTTGGAAAACTGTAGTGACTTAATTCTCTTAATTCTTTTGTGATTCTTATGTTCATCTATTAGGGAAGTTTGTAGAAGGGAATGGGACCTACCAATGGCATCTCTTGTGAGCCAGAATCTGTATAAGGACCTTTTCATATGTTATCATATAATGAAAGAAGCAACATCGTAACAGTAATTAGTTATGCCTACTTTGCTTATGAAAGCATTGATGGCAAAATTTAGTTCCACAAAACTAGAAGACTAGTTGGAAATCCAAATGTTAAATAGCAAGCTGCAGATTTGTGTTGATTATGCACTTTGTCTTGGACAAAAAGGACAAGTTCATAACCTTCCAAGAACCAAGAACATGCCATGACAGTGAATCAGATAGGAGAAAAAAATGTCATTTTGTGAAAATGGACTTCAATGTTGGGTAAAAAGGAGTGTGGAGTTTATGGAAAATTTGCCCTGATACTTCAGAAATGTTGACTTTAATCAATCTACCAGAAGAGTCAGAAGCATTAATTTTTCTTGTACCACCCACAAAATTTAGTCTGTGGCAACTGCTGTGAATGTGGATAAGTAATGAGAACACAATCCTGTTTAGTTGACATAAAACCATGGAGATTGAAGTTTTGCCTTTGAGGACATGTTTTTTTCCACTCCTTTCTCTTTCTAAATTAAAAGAAATGGTCTAATGTGAAAACTTAAATAATTAAAGTATATATTGGTGGTTTTGACCAGCCTCACTGAAAAAAATCTTCCTCTAAAAATTAAAAGTAACAAAAGTCTGAACTGTAATAAAACATGTGTGTATTGTGTATTATGTGTGTATATCTCTGTGTGCCATGAATGAAATATCTATCATTTCACTACTCCTTTTTCCCTTCCTTAAGCTATCTAAAACCATTATTTAAAAAAAAAAAAACATTGATTTTTTTTCTAAATTCCCATGATAATGCTTCCAAGCTGTTAATACATGGCCAGAATATGACTCATATTTACTCATGCTCATTTTGCAGGAATTCAGAGTTATAAAATAGAAAATGGCTTTCTCCAAATTGTAAGCTAATAATCAATGAGGTTGGAACCTGATTCCTTGTCTTGACTTAAAATGTTGACCTCCTTTCTTTTATTTTCTCTTTATTATAGAAGATACAGTCCCAGCTCCCAAGGCAAGACATGATCAGCTCATCAAAACTAATGGGAATGGGCCCACCAAACTCCCCACATTTGCTAGGAAAGCACTTTTCTACATTTAAAACTTGTAGGGCAGTACTTGTTAGTCTCCCAAGAAGACTTATAGATCATGAGCGCTAACAAAGTGGTCATGACAAGTGAAAAGAGGTGACTTTAAAATCATGATGGCAGCCGGGCAGTGGTGGTGCACGCCTTTAATCCCAGCACTTGGGAGGCAGAGGCAGGCGGATCTTTGTGAGTTCGAGACCAGCCTGGTCTACAAGAGCTAGTTTCAGGACAGGCTCCAAAACCACAGAAAAACCCTGTCTCGAAAAAAAAAAAAAAAAAAAAAAAAAAAAAAAAAAAAAAAAAAAAAAAAAAAAAAAAAAAAAAAAAAAAAAAAAAAAAAAGATGGCATCTGGCCTTCTCTGAGATTAACTTGATCTATCTTAGTCTTTTTTTTTTAAAAAAAGATTAATTTATAAATATCATGACTATTTGTTTTGAAAACCCACTGGTAAACAAGTTTTGTTTTTTATCTCTCACATAGATTGAATATGTAAGACTTGAAACAACTGTCCCAAATTGGTAGTCTGGCTAATCATTAAATATATTACGAAGTTTAAGTAAACAGTAGACTCATATAAGATTGAGGTCTCATATAAAAATATTGCCATGAGACATATTAGCCAATTACTTTGAATGGGTGTTTTCTTTTCAGTTCGTAGAACAATAATAGCAACAAAAAATTTCTAAGAATAAATTACCATTATTAATCTATGGATACATTTTTGGATATAACATTCTAGGCAAAGAAGCATATTTTATGAGAAACACATTTCTGTGAATGTTTATATTCACGTTCATCTTTCATTGATTCTATTTGAATATATATTTAAAAGACATCAAATTATGACTCTATTTTATCTTTATTGGGCTGATACTACATGGTATATACTTCAACATTGGTGAATGAAAGAGTAGAAAAATAAGCAAATGAAACAATGTTTCTCAGACTCCAAATGCCATTGTTAATCAACAAAAGAAATCAAACAGAAGTTTTTTCTTTACTTTATTTCTCTTTCTTCCTTCCTTTTTTCCTTCTTTCTTTCTTTCTTTCTTTCTTTCTTTCTTTCTTTCTTAATTTCTTTCTTTCTTTCTTAATTTCTGTCTTTCTTTCTTATTTTTTTGGTCAAGGTTTCTCTGTGAACCCCTGGCTGTCCTGGAACCTGCTCTGTAGAATAGGCTGGTCTCAAACTCAGATCCACCTGCCTCTGCGTCTGCCTCCCAAGCGCTGGGATTAAAGACATGAGATTCCACCACCTTGCTTTTGTATTTTTTTTTAATTTTATTTATTTTTTCAGAAGTTTTGTGAGGGGTCCCTGAAGGTTCATACAGGGAAGCAAACTGTATGAAAAGGTAAGAATAAAAACCTGGTGCAGAATGACTTCATTGACTTGAATCGGACTTCAGATCAAATAGCAGAAGCTTATTCTTAATAAATTTAAGCCCAGCACAAATTGGAAAAGACTTTCCTAGTGTAATACAATCCCTATGGCACAAGGAAGCATAATAACACTGAAACTCAGCTCAAGGTACGTATTATTTTTTCCAAGAAGATGAATTCTAGAGATAGGCTAACTGTACTAGCTTACAGGCCTAAGAGTCTGTTCTGGTCTTATAAGCAAGATCATCCGGGCTATTGCTACCTCAGATTGCCCTTGTGGAAGCTGGGGGGAGCTTCTGGCTGTAATGGTCATTTAGATTACTAGCTAGTTCTGGTCCTGGTTGTATGAGCTTGATATGTCCTGGCCCAATAGATAATGCAGAACACCAGGTTATTAATCACTTCCAGTTCTCAGCTTTCTGGATTGAAGAACATGTTTTTCATCTTTCCTGTTGAAAAATTAATCCTGTGTGATTAACATTGCCAGTTTCTTTGGAGATCTGTAGGCACAAGAACCTTTATGTTATGCTCCCAATAGTATTGTCTCAATATTTGTGTCTCTTACAAATGAAACACTTTTATTCTCTATCAAAAGGTTGTCCAAGGTTAACTAAATCACCCTTCTTCTTTTCCATATTTTCCTAGAATAGATTCATATCAGTGTGGAACTGTTGGTGATGCTACAGGTCAACTTAAGGAGGAAACAGTTAGTTGTTGCAAAATCCATATTAGTAGAGTAGAAAAGTATTGCCAAAAGTGTTGGATTGCTGGGGAGAAAAAATTGTATGTTATTGGTGATTGAATATGTTGTTTACAAATGCATTAAGACAGTAGAAAAGGCAAATAAATTACTGTACCTCTGAACAGTTATTTGACAATTTCTGCAAAACCTTGTTGAATCTTAGGGTAGAATTCCATTGTAACAGACACAGAAATAAGAGAATCTACAATGCTACATAATTTAGATCAATCATGACATGATTCTATATTATTCTGAAGTGGTTTTAGGAACTCTGTGCAGTTGTAAATTTTGAAAGGACACCCTGTTATGCTTTGGAAGCTTTTTTTTTTTTCCCAGTAAGGGTAAAATTAAAAGCCATCATCCTCCTCAATGGCCCACAATTGAATGTGAAGAAGTCATGTCAACTGTTTTTTCTCAGAACTGGTACCCTCTATTTTATTTCCTGAATGATGTGTCTGTTTGGGATCTGCAAAGCTTGGTTTATATCTGGAAATCTCACAAAAACAGACTCTCATGAAATTTTCAGGGCTCTGTGCCTTGATCAGGTTTGAAAATATGCTGGCACAGCCAGTACAGGTTCCAGCCAAGTCATGGATGTACAGAGAAGCCCTGTAGTACAATCATGTTAGCAATGGCAGAAAGGAAGTTTAAAGTCCTTCCAAACTTTCCAGACATGGTGCCATAATTTCTGGGCAGTGGCTCAGCTATGAAGGTGCTTATGTCAAATGTGTAGGTTCAGTAATTCCTGAAACAGATGATGCTTAAGTAGAAGAAAGCACAGCTACCCATTTCCACAGAGTCAGCCAAGAATGCTATTCTCTCCAACATAAATAGCACTCCTCAATTCTCCTTCACGAGGAAATAAGAAGTCCGAAATGAGATGTTACTTGTGCTCAGTGAGGGAAATCAACAATTCTTTGAAGTCTTCTTAGGCCATATTTGGTGTGCAGACACTTTCTAAATTTTATCCCATTTAATCCTTATGGAAAACTTGGAATGTCGCTATGGTCAGTCTGAGTCACTACAGAGGCTAAGGGAGGCTGGAGATCTCACTCAAGGTCACACATTATAGAATGTTAGAGGTGGGACTCAACTCTAACTCCCACTGTAAAGCGCAACCCATTTTCAATGTTTTCAAAAGCTTGCCTCTATGTTTGCTTTAGAATTTTGGACTGTAGTATATATTCAGATGATGTTTCCATTTTTATACACACTCCTAAAATACATGTGCACTTCCTTCATGCCATGAAGGATTACAGTGTTCAAAATCCATCTCCACCAAGTGAACTCAAGATAACGGGTGACAGTTATCAGAAGTTAAATGATTTCAAGTCTATAACTTCTAAATAAATTTATGACATTTATAGGAAGCAGAAAAAAATATTCTTCGTTGTTTCTACTTACTTTTTTGTTCTCAAGCACTTTACAGAGCTTCCTGTAGCTTACTTAAGAGTAAGCAAAGCTTGAGATAATTTTGAAAGGAAGAAAAGAAGTCCTTGAGTCCATCAAGATATGATTAGATGCAGGTAGCCAATAGAGGTTGAAAGACAGTGACCAAACATGTGTGAAAATTAATCACTTTTCTCCATCCAGAAAATGAATCACATTTATGTCAACACCATTTTCTCCTGGACATTATGTTAACCCTTTGTCCTCAGGTTCCTTCCAGGTAATGTTAGGAATAGACATTTCAGTTGTAGACCATGCAATTGACTGACATTGAAACTTGTCCCAGAGGCATCACCTTGATATTTTTGTTGGTTGCTGTCAAATTCCTAATAGTTCCAAAGGCATTCATTTCATTGAGAAGCCCTGCTGAAATTCTTTTTAAGAAGCAGATAAAAAAAAAAAAAAAAACCAGAGACCATGAGTTGGCACAAATCTTATATTAGGTATGGTAACTTCCTTTTCTAAGTTCACTCTGCTAGCAAGCGGTTGATCTTCACCTACCCAATCCTGTTAGGACATCAGCGGGACATGTCTGGAATGACTAGATTCATTTTTTTTTATCACTTTGGACCTTGACCTTCTATAAGATTATAACTTCAACACGGGGAAGGTCACCCTAATTTACAATGTATGTGTAAAGAGCAATATGGCAGTACATTGAAAATACAGAGCTGGTGGGGTTAGCAGAGGCCAGGCCCCTCTATGACACATCGCTGTGTTTTGCAGAAGTTCTTGAAACAATAGCAGTGTCTGCTCAGTTATAGTCAACTTTGAATATAAACAGCACCTGAAATTTATGAATTATTATGCAGCTGAATGCCCTTTCCAATAAACCACATTTTAATTTCCTCAAACAAAATTCATTATTTGTGGATGACTGTTAACATAGTTTGGCAACATGCAATTTGGGCTTGCTGTTTTTTATTAAAAGCTTATATTTAATATTTTCTTTGCATCATTTGTAACTGCATTTATAAAATAAAGAGGGAAAATAAAAGAAGCCACACACATTTGGATTCAATTTCCATATCTTCAGGTCTGTAACCTTCTTGTCTCCTGTGAATCATTTAAGTACTTTGAACTTTCATGAGTATGACAATAAACTGTCCCCCCTACACACCCAAAGCAAAGAACCATTGTAAGATTTAATGTTTTAAGATGAACACGAAGTTACTATTGCCTCATAATGTGCTTTCCTTTCTGCTCCAAATGCCAAGGTTTCATCTGGCAGTTTAGCTCTGTGGTTGCGAATGAGTCTGGGAGCTCTCAGATGGGCTTTCGAACACTACATGCTTCTCACGCAACCCTGCGGAAATTCCTCAGTGAGTCCAACCTTGATGTCCAAATAGACTTCGCGCTTACTTCTGAGTCCAAATTAGATGAAGCATATCAAACACTTGGAATACAGTCTAAGAAACTGCAGCTGTTTTAATTATTTTTAGTAGACCTGAGAATAAAGAGTCACATAATCTTCAGCAATATCCAGTCCCAGCTCTCTAAGCAGCATCCAGTGAAGGGTAAAATTAGTCTTTTCCTCATCCCTAGTTCCTCTTCAGTACCTAAATTTGTTTACAGTGATTCTGAGGCATCGATACATGGGACTGTTAATTTGAAAAAAATCCTGAGATATACTTTTGAATTTTTTTTTTTTGCAAATTAAAAACAGTTAATAGGCTGATGAGACTGCTCTTTGGGAGGAAACTGCTGATTGCTACCAAAATAGGGGTATTTTGTACCTATGGGGGAAGGGGCCTTGCTCCTGTAGTAATAGCTATGTCTTAACAGACACCCTGAAGGGAATTAGTGATCACTGTCATGCTGGCTATTAATGGCAGTTTGACATAGATCCATGAAGACAACTTTATTTATGACTGTAGTCCAGCAATTCTCAACCTTCTTAATGCTATGATCCTTTAATACAGTTCTTCATGTTGTGGCAATCCCCAACCATAAAATTATTTTTATTGCCACTTAACTGTAATTTTGCTACTATTATGAATTGCAATGTAAATATCTGTGTTTTCTGATGGTCTCAGGCAACACCTATGAAAGGGTCCTTTGACCTCCAAATGAATTGTTAGCCGCAGGTTGACCACCACTGTTCTAGGTCCTAACCTAGTTACTTTTGTGAAACTTCAGTCCCCCAGCAATGAATGACAGTCATATGCAGTCTCAAACTTTGAAGACCAATGCATTAAAACTCAATGAATGAAGTGGGGGAAAGTCTACCACTATTGGTTCATCATGGTGTGTGTGTGTCTGTGTCTGTGTGTGTGCTCTTCAAGAGTATTTGCTGTGACAGACACAAGGATGTCCTTTTAGATCCAACTCCAATTAAGTACTTGCTACCCTGATATAAGATGTGTATTCAACAAATACTTCTATCTCTCAGCAATTTTAGTGTCTGAGAACCCTTTCATCTGCCCAGAGATGTCTTGTTTCATCTCCCATTCTTTCAGATATCTCCTATTATGTTACAAATCTTTATTCTAATGTTATCCCCACACTGGATGGCTAAGATCACCCTAGACTCTGCCAGATTCATACCACAATTGGCGTTCTTTCTCTACCTCTACTTCCCTCTGTTCCTTCCCTAGATGCTGATCTCAAACCATTTACCTTACATTCATGCTCCCATCCATCATCTGCTCCCTGAGATTTCATCATTCAGCCTAAAACATGGTATTGAGGGTGACTGAAAATAACAAGAGAGAAAAGGGAATTTGGACCTGGGCAACTAATAGCTAAGATAACATGGCAACCCACAAGGGGTGGTAAGTTAAGTCCAACCTACCCCAGCACAAAGTGACCTTCCAATTGGTACAGTTTTGATGTGTGGTTAATAGGAGGAGTACAGGGTTTGAAGGACATGTGCAGCTGAAGAGGAAGTTGGAAGCATTAAGTAAAGGGAACAAAGATAGGGACATCAGGTGGTCACTGCTAAGCCCCACTGCTGTTTTACCTCATGATGAGAAGGAACTCAAGGGCCATCTGGAAGCAAAGTTGAGATACAAGATAGAAGGGCACTTTGATTGTATATAAAATATAAGAGTTAAAAGGAAAATCATACAATTTCGCAGGATTATAAAATCAAAGATCGTTAGTCTAAGGCTTATTAGTCAAAGTACCTAAACTTCAGACGGAGCTAAATGTATAAATAAAGACAAATATGATATGTCAAGATTAGGTTTCTATTTGGAAGACAAAACAAAACCCTGACATTCAAGGAAGTCTGCATGGATGGGCTCAGTTTTATAGCCCAGATTCCTTGGGAAGGAGATCCAGACATCTGCCAAATTAGTAAAACTTTAGATGTCTGTTGGCTAGATAAGAGCCCAAATACTTTACTTTTGTATTTCTACGGCCTACAGTGAAGAAAGAAACAAAATACCTCTTTGTGCTTTGGAGACAACATCTGTTTCGATAGAGATTATGGTTTAACTAACGTACCATGCAACTGTTTGCATGGGCTAAAGGAAGGGTACAGCTGCCTTAGACAGAGGCTGTTTTGTAAGCAGTTCTGCAGTTTGAGTGGTTTAGTCACAGATTTCAGCTCCAGGATTGGGAGTAAAAAGCACTGTTTATAGTCTAAGATTGGAAGATTAAGAGTGAAGAGGAGAGATACATGAAGAGACACGTCATTATTAACAGAAACTTTGCAACTGACTAATTCACACATTGAAATGATATTGGCAAGTAATCAGAGCACAGCTTCAGGGATAGTATTGGTAACCTTATAAGACGATGCCAGGAAGATACACTTTCTTTCGCTCTGCTACATGAAAATATAGTGGGAAGTTGGTGATCTAGAGCGCTAGAAGTGAACCTTCACTAGTGTGGCCAAATTGGTATTCTGGCTTACGTACCTGCGGGGCATAAATTTCTATTGCTTGTAATTCACCTACTCAGTGATGACTTGTTATAAACAATTTATTTGGATAAGAAACCCTCATACACAGGGAGTATTCCTAGAACCCTAGTGGATGCCTGGACCTGCAAATGACAGAAATCTACACACACTGCAGTTTCCCACCCCATAATGCAGCTATGCAGCTACAAGCTTAAATGTCTTGCTCTGAACAATCATCACTCATTATTCAAGAACTTGAATTGCAATGACATTGGTAAACACAAGGGTCACGTAAGGCAAGGCAATTCACCTTGCTGTAGAGGATTTATAAAGATAGATCCATTCCTACAAGATCATCTGGTTTTTGTGTTTGTTTGTTTTAATTAGATACCATCACACTGACTTGACATGTCGAAGTACAGTTGAAATGCCAGTTATTAGGTAATTCTTAGTATGAATTGAGGGCACGAGCCTTTGATTTAGTATGCGTTTCGAATCACGACTCTTTGTAAGGCCCCGTTCACTATTAGAAGGAAGTTATACATGTCAGAATCAGTGTGAGATGACTTGTCTTCACTCACTGTTTCCAGGTCACAGGTTTGGAGCCCCCCCTCAAAATTATACACTATTTAGTGGTCCACTTGGGTGACTTAAGAACTTAGCTTATTAAAGCTCTTTTACTCAACCTTGTAGTTCATTGATGCAGAGTATACAGATGAATGTCAGTAATGGTGAGTAGCACATGGGAAGGGACACAGGGGAAATAGCCAATCTCATTTCCTTCCTCTGGTAGATTCTTAAGAACAGTACTTCTTTCAGAAATGATGTATAGCAATATTCATTGACTTTAGCCACACAGCATTATTCACCTGAGCCCAAAGAGTGCTTCTTGGAGGTTGGTCACATAGATGTGTCCGGTAGTCCATGCAACTTGCTTTATTTCCCATTCTTTCCAGAGAATGAGTGGTAGCGTTTGACCCAAAGCCCCAACTATAAATAGGATGAAAAATATAGGCCCAAGGATCTTTCCGTAATTGTCAAGATGCACTGCTTGAAATTACTCAAAGTCCCAGGTAACAAAGATGCTTTTTCTAGACTAATGTACCAAGGGCATAGAGATTAAATCTTGAAAATCAGAAACAGAGGACCAAGTCATCTTGACTGGGGTTGATCCTCTACTGAACACTAGTCTTATCATTTGTGGGCTGTGCATGTTTAGACAGCCTGGCTCCAAATGGATCACACTTCACAAATAACACTAAAAGAGTCCACGGAAATGTAAGGCATTTTTGGCATTAGTTTGAGACTTGAGGTAGCTTTGGATTTCTAGAGGGCAGGGAGACAGAAAAGGATGGCTACATTGTCTTAAAAGCAGTTGCATCTGGAGATCAAGAAGTGCCAGGGCTATTAACTCCTACTGGGAGCCGAAGACAATATATACAAAGCCAAGGCAATCCATGTGTATGTGTTTCTTGCTTCTATGAACAATTGTGACTGTTATTGAGCAAGGTAGAAAATTCTGCCCAAGAAATCAATGAATATCATAGATTTAAGATGTTTTCTTCATGACAATGAATTATCAGCCCATAGCAGAATAGGTATTAGTTTCAGTGAAGGAAGAGCAAAATGAAACAAACCGGAATAGACTGTGAATGAGGAAGAATTGCTTATCACCCGGAGAAAAATTGCGACAGTGTTTATAAAAGTTTTTGGAGACACTCTGTTTTTTATGTTCCCCATAGGAACTGGTTTCTGGAGAAGCTGTTTTCTATGTGTCTATATAGAAGTGGATGTGAGAGAATTAACAGGTAGACTCTGGTAGTCCTGAAATAGCCCAGAAAGGAAGAAAGTTCTGTGTGAATTCAGGGTGAGTGGGGCTGAGAGTCCCCCAAGGTCTACCTCAGCTGCAGAGCTGTCTTGGCTGGACTGTAACTCACCCACTTGCAACCATGACACCCACTTGCCTAATGACAAACACTGACAGAATTTACCACCTTAGGCCACTGATGGAAAAGATGTTCTCCTCGGTGTTCTCTGAAAGTTGAAGGTTTCTTAAACCATGTCGATTTTCTTTTCTCACTACAGTCCTGCGTGTCTGTCTTCTCTTCATAGAATCTGATTTCCAGTAACTATCTTTCACTTGAAACTCTATAGCGTCTTTTTCTGGTGAAGGATCTAACCCATAATAGAAACATCGGAGGACAAGGGATTTCTGAAAAGCCGTGCATGTGTTCAAAGAAACACATTACGGTGGTGTTTGAAAATTAGCATGCATTTGATAATTACTCTTCATGTAATATTCTATGCCTTTGCTTAGATGTTCAAAACAGCCATATCTGGAATGGTTGCCATTCCTAACCTTTAATATCAGTTTTATTTTAAAAAAAATCATGTATTGTTCTAATACTTCCAAAGTATTACACTACAATTTAATTTCTTCTAAAAAGTGTCTGTTTTTATAGTTTTAATAAATGTTGGGCAAAACTTTTAGATTTAAAATGTATTGATATTACTTGTGGTTTAGTCATTCATACTCAATAAATAGGACTTGTTTGTTGATGCAACTTTAGTAAGTGACAAATACTTATTTTTCTAGTATTATCTTGAACAAAAGCAAACTATAGATTCATACTGTTTGGTAATGAAGAGGATTTCTTTTAAAGACATGGATTGGAAACAGTAGATTGGACTGTAGTGACACAGGCCTTAAATCCCAACACTCTGGAAGCTGAGACAGGCAGATCTCTGTGAGATCCAATCCAGCCTGAGCTAAATAGCAAACTCCAGACCAGCCAGGGTTATATTATACAGAGAAATCTCACTCATAAAAGAAAAAAAAGTTATTGAGAACACTTTGTAACATCATAAATAAAATATTTAATTTGAGTAAAAAATACTCAAAATTCTAAAACCTATACAGTGAATATAATATTAAATATGGAAAAATTGAAGAATATGTAAATTCAGATATACTAATAATAACCAAGTAGGAAACTGTTTAATGAGAAGGGCTATGAGTCCCCAAGTACAGAACTGGTGACATTTTCTAAAGTTTCAGTATTTTATATAGTTTATTATTATCTTCATTTTATTGTCATGCAGAGGCAGAAAACAATAAGGAAATCTCTACTTTGGAGAAATTTCTCCAAGTTTACAAAGAAGGCTCCTTTGACTTGCTTCAGTTACAACTGGATTAACAGTTAATGAACATTCTTGTACTTGGGACTGTGCTAAAATTTCTGTAAAACCAAAATGAGAAAAAAAAAGACAAAAGTAGGCTGAATATTTTAATGGTAAAGAAAGCCTGACAATTGTCCACAGAAAAATCCTTCTTGATGCAATGTAGAAGATAAAACCTTATCAAGTGGCTCTTTATTTAAGGGCACATAGGTGACATTCTCTTTCAAGTTGCTTCACAGAACAAGCAGAAGTGACTTTAAAGACTGATCTTCAAAGCAAAATAATAACACCATTAAATTATAAATTATTACATTTGTTTTAGAAAAGGAACATGGCTATATATTTTCCTGCTATTTTGATTTTACAAAAATATAAAATTATCCATGCATTGTATATGTATGTGTGTGTAAACACACCTTGATTTGATTATTAAATAAATGAGTATAACTATTCATGTAAATCTACCATATTAGCTCACTTTGGTGATTGAAGACACTAAGTTTGCTGTAGAATTGATTTAAAAAAAAAAAAACACACAACAGTATGTAGCCTGTTTCCCTTTAGAATACAACGAAAACATGTTCACATATTAATGAAAGTTTAATTCCCTGATTCTCTGATGATACAACCTCTGAGAATGTGAGCTGTTCTTTTGCTGTTGTGCTGCAGCAACTAAAGCCCAGAGAAGAAAATGTGGGCAATCTGATTATCACTCTAGTTTTTAGTAATAAAGACCTTTGCCAGTGATCTGTGTCTCAAGTCTACTTCTTGCATCTACACAACTGTGATAGAAGAACTTGTTATCTTGGAAAGAGCATAAAAGCTTAGAATCTCCTCTATTCTTGATATCTGATATTTATTATGATATAAAGTTTCAAAGGTAATAAGTTTTTTGTGTACTTCGATTTAAAAAAAATATTTCTCTCCCTTCCTTATAGTTGCTGAACTGAAAGCAAGATAGTCCTGCCATTCTGTTATGAAAGTGGAGGTTCTCCATCCACATGTGCACAATAAAGACCTTTTCTTTATCTGCTTAATTCTAAGAAAAATTGCTTGCCCTCTTGATACATAAATATTTCAGATAAAATATAGGATGAAAGACACAATATTGAGAATTTCTAGAGAAATAAAGCCAGTGATACATGAAAAATACACACACATAATTACACACACATTCACACATACGAAAGAAAACAAAATTGTATTAGAATCTCACAATAATTGTAATTTATTTTAAAAAGAACTTTCACAAATGCTTCTTACTGAGGTTGCATTTTAAAACTCCAGTTTTCATTTAATATATCTCAAAGATTTTAGTTTATTAGCACACCGATGTTAAGATAAATTTTAAATTCATAGTTTTTCATATCACTTGTTTTTGACACAGGGTCTTGCAATGTAGCCCAGCCAAATTTTCTTGCATTCGAAAATTTCCCATCTCAAACTTGCTCTGATGGAATGACAATTGTTTACACATATTCAACTTACTATTATTTTCAATAATGTCAAGGAATTTGGCAGGAGGATAAAGGTGCTCTATTTGTGTTGCATATTTGCATATTGTCTTACATACAAGCTTGTTTGAGGACCGTAGCTAAAAAGTACAGCACTGCTGAGGTAGCTTATGACAGGTATGATTAATAGTAATATTTGAGAATAAAATTATAGGACAAATCAGTTGGACTTAACACGAGAGAAATCAGATATTGGAAATATTGGAATAAGAGAACCATTTACCCCAAACACTAATGCCGTCTTATTTGCCAGATTTAATAGAAATATAATTTCCTTAGTCCCTAAAGCCTGTATTTTAATGAATTTTCAGAAATCCTAATTGAATTAACCTTTGGAACAGTAACTATAAATTTGAACGAGCTATTCAATTAACATAGAGAAAGAATATCATCAGAAAATTCTGCAGTGTCTATGATCTCTCCAGAAACTAGTATTAGATTATACTTCAGTTTTTTCCTATGAAGACACCACTGCAAGCAGCGGGGCAGAGCATGGTTGTATTTACTGTGAAGTATGTTTTTGTTTTGCACCTTTTTTTTGTGTGTTGTGTCTTTGAAGTGTGTGTGTGTGTGTGTGTGTGTGTGTGTGTGAGAAAGAGAGAGAGAGAGAGAGAGAGAGAGAGAGAGAGAGAGAGAGAGAGAGAATGCTCGTGTGAGTGTTTGTGTTTGTAAGTGTGGGTACACAGGTTCCACAGGGCCGATATGGATATCAAAGGACAACTTCGGGTACGACTCCCTGCCTCCCACTTTTTCTGTGGCAAGGTTTCTTGTTCATGGTTGGCCACAGGCTTCTCACAATCTTCCTGTCTCCTCATTCCATTGTGCTGGAATCTTTATTAGGATTGCAGATGTGTGCTACCCTCTCCTGCTTGATGTGGGGTCCAGGCACTCATTGCTTACCCATTGAGTCTTCTCCCCTGTCCTCCTAAATGTCTTTCTTTAACATTGTAGTATCAAAATCTTCCCTCTCAAAAAAACCCACAAAACCAAAACACAAAAGACCCTCCAGATACAACCACATACAAAACAAATGAAGCAAAACAGAACACAAAACCCTAAGTCTTGTGGAGAGCATGCCAACGAGGGCCAATTTTTGTATTTTAGGACAGCCATAGAATGCCCCAATGATTGTAATTTAAAAGTATCAGCTTAAGAAATGTGCACGAATGTGCCCTGAGAGAGTTCAATATATATATATATATATATGTATGTATGTATATATATATGTATATATATATATATATATATGTATATATATATATATATATATATATATATATATATACACACACACATGAAGGCAGCAGTGAGCACGTGTAGCTATGGATCCCCATCCTTCTAACTGGGTTTCCTTCCTATCAGGCATCCATATTCACGGCCAGACAACATGTCTTTAAGGGGCACAGAGTGACAGCTGTCTCAGTTCTTCCTTTCTTGCCTTTGATCTCTAACAAGCTTTCTTCCCCTGACACCTGGTGCTATCCCCTGATACATGTACCATGCAATTTGGTGGCTCTAGGTGAAAATCATCTCTGTGACCCCCCTGAGCACTTTCAAGAAAGTAACAAAGAGCTAGAAAGCTTGACTGATATTATTAATAAAAAAGAGAAAAAAAACTGGTAAATACACACAGCAAAGTCTAGCCATCATGTCTCAAGGGCATCGGATTCAAAGTTGAAATTTTCCCTCATGACATGTTCAGACAATATACTGTGAAGTAAGATAAAAAAGGCAAAGTTGGTAAACTTACAAGACTAAAAGTGATGGAAGGAATATCCATCAACATCCAATAAAAAGTAAGTGCTTTAAAGTTATTTCTTCAAAATACAAGAATATGTAAGGCCAAGAGCAGATGTCAGATGTCATTTTTTTTGTTTGTTTGTTTTTGTTTTTTGCAAAGATATTTTCAGAAAATCTTTGATGTTGTCAGAGATGCTAGGCTAGTCCTTACTGGGTTCTTGTTGTGAGTCCTTCTTTAGCTATATACTACTGGATGAATGTGGCATACTCCTGTGAGTTTCTACTATTTTTTTTTTCCTGGAGCCATTGAGCTTACCTTCATGAAACAAGGGGAATCTAAAGTATTTTTCCTTTTAGATTGACAGGTTTCTCTCAGGAAACGATTTACTCTTGATCCCATTTGTTCGGCTGCCTAGGAGCAACATGGATGAACTGAGGCAGGGTGAAGTTAGGCAGGCGGAGCAATGAGAAAATACCACTCTAGCTTTTCTTCTAAAAGAAATCTTCTTGATGGTAAAATGTCTGCGTTCCTTTGGGGCTTCTTACCCTAATACAAAAAAATAAGAATTTTTTTAAAAGAAATATATTTCTAGCAAGAAACTCCCAAATAAGTCAACAGTAATAAACAAAGCCCAAGATTCAAAGCTCAGATGAATTGTTTAGAGAAAGCACTTAGCTCGGGATTTCAATTTCAGCTTTATAAATGTGTTCATAATAATAAAATCTGTCCCCTATTGTTCTTACAAAGACTTGGGTAATATGTGTATGTTGAATATCGAATAAGATGACCTCTGTAATATATTATTTACGGTCTAAAATGATGCAGTTTTATAGATGTGGATAGGAATTGTGAATAGTGCAGACTTGAATAACTTGGCTTTCCTTTATTGAGATGCTATGAGTTCTCAACTAAGTCACATAGAAGACAGTGTTCTCTTGTCCCTTTAAAGATAGAAGAACATTTCCGTGTCATTTGGTATTTAAATTTTTCATGAATTTAGAGTTTGGAACTTTGAACTATGAGCTCTGTTTATCAAGTTGATGGGGTGGCCTCTCTTTCACCTGGAATCACTCATACACGTTTGCCAACTGATCTTAGCTGGACACAATCTCCTGAGCTCACAGTGGGCTGCATTTCAAATGAAGTCACTTCTGTTTATGCAGTAAATCTAACTCCAAACAGGATGAGAATTTAAACCTCTGGGTCGTATGATCAACATCAATCCACTAAACACTTTATATTACAGCCTTGGAAAACTAGAACAAAACCATTATATGAGGTCCTTTCTCAGAAGGGCTCCTATGTGCAAAGGAATTGAACTCCAATTTAAGAAAGCCAAAATAAAGAGGAGTTGATGTATAAAATGATGCTACCCCCTAAGCAAAGAGGGCTTCACTTTGAGACAGGGTGGTTCTCAAGCCAGGGCTAGGAAGCTTCCTGTTATTCCAAGACATTTGTATGACTGTTCAGATGGAACACTGAAAGCCTCTTTGCTTCTGTATGGGGTCATGAATAAAGATACCCTGCTACCCTTAATGAGATTGTTACCTTTGGAGCTGGACCAAGTTCTGTTTGGGAAGCTATGATTCTCATCTATAGTTCAATGACTCCATATAATTTGACCTTGCTTTCAGATACACTTTCATTGATCATTCACCTCATTTTTTCCTCAGATTGAGAAATATAATAACATAGTACCATATATAGTGTCTAATCTACTCTGCCAAGCTAAAGAAAGAAACAGAACAGAAAACTAAACAAAGTTTCTACTGATCGTAGAAAGATCTATTTAAATAATTTCTTTTTCAAGTTCTCTACTTTAACATAGGAAATATAAAATTGGTCCCATTTTACCAGAAAAAAATACCTTGAAAATTATACAGGAGCAAGAGTTGTAATTGACCAAGTTGATGATCACTCAATAGCCTAATTAGTTATTGAATATGTATCAATGTAATTTAGTTAGACATCTTTCCAACCTCCTTCTGAGGACTTCTAACTTCTGCAGATCTGTTTCTAGGGATGTTCTTTCCATCTGGCCTGCTGAGCCATCATTATTGATCAAACATCAGCAAAGACTTTAAAACATCATTTGGAACCATGAAAGCCTCAAAAATATCTGCTGACATCTAATCCATAGCCAGAGCTGAGTTGTCAGCCACATGAAATGCTGCTTCACTCTACTTCAGCTGCAGTGTTGCGTCCTTCTCATCCATTTCTGCTGCTGTTATCAAAATACCTTAGCCAGTGGTCTAAGATCAAGGAGCCAACAAGGTTGATGTCTGATAAATGCTGTTTTTGCCTCCAGATTGGCGCCAGTTGTGGCTGTGTCTTTTACTGGCATGTGGACAAGAATGTGCTCACTTTACCCTTGGTCTTAATGAGGGTGCTGATGCCATTTTGGAGACAGAGTTAATTTCCAAAGACTGCAATCTAAACAAAGCTACAATTCAGAAATAAATTTCACCATGAAGTTTGAAGGGGACACCATCTCTCTAACCACATTGGATGTTAAGTTCATTAATAGACTTCAAGGACATCAGAAGCTGGGCTTCACTCCTCTTTCCTTCAGCTTTGCCTGTTTCAGCCTCCAGGAAAGGAACTATATTTATCTGGTCTCAGTTTTCAAACACTGAGATGCAATTATATTTAAGTCAAATATCCTGTGCAAATGTGTCATGTTGTTTTGTTTTATTTTATTTTTTAACTGAAATTGCATAGGTAAATGTTTAAAGACAAACAAATTCAGTGAGAGTTTGATCTATTTCTTCCCTTCTCTTCAGAAAGTATTTATATGTTCACTTTTTAGCGCATTTATAAGTAGGGTCCCTATATAGGCAATGCAGGCAAATACACCTGTTTCCTCTTCTAGAAGCTTCCTTAATTTAAAATAGCTCACCACTTCCTTGCATAATACAAAGCAGGTAAATACAGAAAGTGGGGTATTGGTTTTATTCCAAACTTTGTTTTGAGAAATATTTATGAATTTTGGAGAAGAGTTCTTACCTTGTTTCAAAATACTTTTAAATTTATTTTTTGTTCTCTCTGTCAATCTCTGTGTGTGTGTGTGTGTGCGCGCATGTGCCCGTGCACATGTGCATATGTGGCTTGCAGTTGAGTATTGTTCTCATTTATCTGGACACACATTTGTGGTTACACATCCATGCATATGCATGTACCTGTGGAGATAAGTGTCAGTTATACTTGATAGCTCTTCTATCATATTCATTGATGCAGGATTTCTTAATCAAAACTGGAGCTCACTAACATGACTAGACAGCTTTTTCTGGGGATCCTTTATCTCTGCTTCTTGAGGCTATAATTGCAAATGGGCCTCAATATCAACCCACATTTGTGTACGTTCTGGAGAGTGTACCCCTCATTCTCACACTTGTGTAGCTAGCAATTTTTTTAGATTCTCTCCATCATTTCTTTCAGTGCCACAATATTTCATAATATTATAACTCAATACTTCTGTAGGACATTCAAATAAGGGTGTTTACCAATTCTTTTATTTGTTTATTTGTGTATTCATGCATATGTGTGTCTATATATGTGTGCTTCAGGGTACATTTATGAATTTTTGTTTGCCTCCATGTGCAGGTCAGAGAACAGCCTCAGATATCACTCATTAGAAAATTTCCACCTTTTCTTAGAGACACGGTCTTTTAGTGGTCTGGAACTTCACCAAGTACCTTGTCTACCAGATTGAAAACCCCAGGGAATCATGTGCCTCTGCTCCTTATAGCCATTGGTAACATTATAAGTATATGCTGTTTAAATCTCTGTGAGGATTCTGGGGGTCTAAATCAAGGTCCTCACAGTTGTTGGCCCAGTTCTTCACTAACTGAGACACTTATGAGGCCATTAACTCAAAGTCACCACTACTCTGTGTTGGGAACCTTTGACTCTCCTCTCATTAATTTTTAACGTATTTTATTTTGTTTACCCTACCTGCTAAAAAGCACTTTGTCTCATACTCCCCGACAAACTGTACTTTGGTATACATTGTCCATCTCCTCTGTGTCCTCTGTGTCTTCTTTCCTCCCTAATCATTTTCTAAATGAAAATAAATTTGTTTCATATAATATATCCTAGTTATTGTTTCCCTTACTTCTACTCCTCTAAATTCCTCCCCACTTTTCTCCCATCTGTATCCACCACCCTACTCTCAAGAGCATTTAGTAACTTCTGTTCAGCTTTCTACTTCTTAGTAACAGACTATGCATGCTTCTGTTTCAGCTGCATAGTTAAAGCAGACTGTGTGAATTTTGTCTTCTATAGTAGACCCACTTCACTTAGCATGACATCTAGTTCCACTCATGTTCCTGAAAATTACATAATATGATTTTTATTGTTGCTTATTATCCCACTGCGTGTGTGTGTGTATGTGCGCGCACACACACATGTGGGTGTGTTTCAAATATTCTAACCCATTCCTTTGCCTATGAACATCTTGGCGAAGTTTCTACCTTTGATATTATAAATATTGGTGTTCTAAACACTCTATAGTTTGTTCTTAATCTATTCTTGTAAATTAGAATATGATTATTTTGAAAATATATGTTTTCTCAAATCATCTTTTTGTTCATTGTGCATCAATCTTTTTAAGTTACTTATTAAGCTTTTTGAAGTTGGCTTTTTATCCTTCAGTGAGGGAAAAATAGTTGTAAATTAAGTACTTATGTCTGGACCAGATGTTTCCATGCTTGTGGGTCCTGAGCTATATTAGTTATTTTGGTGAGACCACTGCCATTATTGCCACCAACAACAAAAGTATGTAAACAAAACAGAACAGACAAAAATTCAAGTTCCTCTTTTGTCATTGAGGGCCCACTGGAATAATCACGCCTTTAAACTTCAGGTAAGCTTCTTTTTAAAGGTTTATTTATTTATTATGTATATAGTGTTCTGTTCTGCCTGCATGTATGCTTGAAGGGCAGAAAAAGTGATAGATCTCATTCTGGATGGTTGTAAGCCACTACATGGTTGCTGGGAATTGAACTCAGGACCTCTGGAAGAGCTGTCAGTGCTCTTAACCGCTGAGCCATCTCTCCAGCCCCATCAGCTAAACTTTTACCTACAGGGTGAACAGGGATTATAAGTTATAGTTGTTAGATCTGAGACTGAAGGTTAAAAAGAGCTTCACCTCCTCTGGTTTAGTATTATTTACTCCTTTTCAATGATAGGTCATAGGAAGAGTGGGAAATGGTAAATTCATACAGTGCTTTATGATCTGAAAATTGCATAACGAAATAGACATAACATAGCACCCATCTTCTCTCATTAAGAATTAGACTTCATGTGATTCTGGAGACAGATAACCCAGAATGATTATAGATTTCTTTTTCTTTAAGAAGACCTAAATGGTTTTATAAAGTCTGCTATTGGAAACCAATACGAAGAAGCGAGAAAAAGAAATCGACCTGCTGTCACAAAGGAGCCCTGAAATATTAGATCATTCCCGGAATGAAAGGATCACTGAGCGAGCCAACCCATTCTCAGCTGAGTACAGAGAGAAGAGTGACAGCTATTTATTAGGACAGAAAACAGGGTGTGCACTTTACAGATCAGCAACATGATGTAAATATTGACTTGCTTCATTTTTTTTTAAGCTGATGAAAGGGTGTTTGTAATGTTCAACCTTCCTTCTGCAAATCAGTCCTGTCAACAGAGTATGGTGGGAGGGTTGTTCATTGGCAAGCAATGAAAAGGGATTTGCTAGCAGAGTATCTGCTATTTTTCTCCTTTAAAATATTTGAAAATACTTCATAAATCCCCAAGGAAAAGTAAGAAACCAAGAGCTCAACTATTTGGAGTGGGGTGGCAGGTATACTCACTCTTATATTGAGATGTGAAGTTTTCCCAGCGAATGTTTCAGCACCATAATTTTCATTCAGCATTGTCAAATAAAAAGGGTGTTTTACTTCTTATTTTTCTTCATCATCATCATCGTTATTATTATTATTACTATGAATAGACACTTTTAAAGTTGAGGTTCAAATAAAGTACTGGAAATACTGAAGCTGGTATCTACTTCTTGTTCTTATAGGCATGTTCCTGCTAGTGGCTGTAATAAAAATTCTCATTCTTATCAAGAGGTTCTTACTAGGCTTACAGTAGAACACAATTGTTTGTGTGACTAATTTCACTGCGTCTGTCTCTGTGTGTCAGGAGTAAGCTCACCTCAGAGATTCTCCTTCCTTATCATTAAAAGTGTAAAGTGTTTCCCTGACACTTGTCCTAAGTGATGGCTTTAAGACTTGATTTAGGGGCACATAGAGTTTAGTAGGGCTTAAGAGGGAAGCTGATTCAACTCTTAAAGCTTTCTACCTCCAGAGTCCTCGGCACTCTACTGTGATAAACGCCAACAGGCCTCCAGGGCACATTTAGAGAGGTAGTATTTCCAGTCCATTTCCAAGATAAACGGATTGTACAATACAATTAATTAAATGTGTATCCTCTCCTTTTTTAAAAGGCACATTAAAAAAAAGAGTCTCAGGTTGTCTCCAGAACACTTTATACAATTGCATACAGGTTGACCCCCAAAACAATTCATAATTATTAGGAAGGTGAATGCTTATCTGCATTTAATGAACATTTTCCTTTTAAGTTTAATTTCACAGCCATTGGAGTCTATTTAGCTTCATTAGGAATTTAGGGGAAGATATTGTTTTCTCAATGGCTTAGTGTAGCATATCCAAATATGACTAACAAATGAAGACAAAGTGTCACAAAATAGTCCTTCCTGATAATTCATATCTTTTGTTTTAAATGTTTATACAACTGCTAAGGCTATAGCCTTTATCTCAGGCATAACTCAGGACAATTAGCATTATGTAATTATCATGAAAGTTTGGGCAAATTGTAGATAGTGGCTGAGAGGTCTAAGAGTGAGGAAATTCATAGCACTGGTTGAGAAATGAGGAAAGGGTTGCATGATTTTAAGGCAGCCGATTCACCGGGGCTTAGTTCTGGCTCAGAACTAAGATTACCTAGATGAATTAAGTTTCCACACCACTTTGAGCTTTAGTTGAAAATTCTTGTTCCCATTTTTTTTTTATCTCTAGATCTACTTAGCACCCCCACCCATTTTTATGTCCCTCTTGGATTTGTAACATTTGTATGTCCATGGTCTCATACACTCGATAATGGAGATAGTAAATGTGGGGTTAAAATAAGAATAACACTGGGTCAGAGGAGGTTTCAGTCCTCTCCAGTCTGGGTATAAGCCACTCCCGCATTTGGCTAAGTCATATTGAGAGAAGGGTAGAAGTCCATGTGACTGTCTTTTAACAATAATGACAAACTAAAGTGCAGAACACTAGAAAGTCTATGAATGAGAAATCAGAGAATCACCTGTTTTACATCAGCTATGCCTCCATCCAGAACTCAGAATATGGTTTATGGTAAAGCAAAGAATGAATTGAGAATTTAGAAAAAAAAATCTCTACAGTCTCTAGGGATAAGCGCCATTTCTGATTTCTTTAACCTATAATTTTGCCCAGCCACTTTCAGAAATGTTCAGGATCTGGGCTAGATTTGAATTTAAACATTGTTCTTCAACATCTTATGAGCTTTTAGAGAACAGACTCTCAGTCAATGTTGATGTCCTGGATGGAATTGATTTTTTTTTTTTAGCAGCATGACAAATGCTTGCTCACTCGCTTTGTAGTGTCCTAGGCTCCCTTTGAAGGAAAGATTATTGTTTTAATTGTTGAAAAATGATGAATAATGTGATAAGCTTGTTTGGGGAAGAAAGGACTTAGCCTTCAACATATTCAAATCAAAAAGGAGTACGTGGTACATTTAGGGGGTGAGCCAGCATCCTAATAGTAAAGATGAAGTGAAAAGTGTTAGTGAGTGAACGTGGAGAGGTAACTGAGCAGGGAGGGGCAGGATCTTATGATTCTCCAGAGAAACAGAATAAATGGCATATTTATTACATCTAAGTAAGAGAAGGTGTATTATGCAAAATAGATCACCTGGATATGGAGACTGAGAAATCATATAATTTGTTGCCTTTAAGTCTCAGCTAGTAGTTAAATATCTGGGAAACACTGGTATTTGATGTGGGAGTCCCCTCTGTGTGCTGTGATTACCATTGGTGAATACAGAAACTGCCTTGGCCTGTTGATAGGGCAGAACTTAGGTAAGCAGGAATGAAGGAAATGAATGCTGGGAGAAAGAAAGGTAGAGTCAGCGATGGCATGGAGTTGCCTTCGCAAGAGATAGACATGCTGAAATTTTACTGGTAGGCCATGACCTTGTAGTGATATACGGATTAATAGAAATGGGTTAAATTAAAATGTAAGTCTTAGCCAATAAGAAGCTAAAGCTAGTGGGCCAAGCAGTGATTTAATGAAAACAGTTTCTGTGTAATAATTTTGGTTCTGGGTGGCTGGGACCAACAAAAGTGGGCCCTCCTCCTAGAGTCATCCATGGTTTAAATTTTGGAATCTTGGGACCTGAAAACCCACGGTTTTGATGTGCAAGCACTGGCAAGGATGACTGTCCCAGCACTAGAAGAGAGACTGGATTCGTCTTCTGTACAATTCATTGTATAAAGATCTTCAATGTGCAAACCCTCACAGCAGTGAGGGCAGTTCTTCTTTACTCATTCTACACTTTTAGATGCCCATTTTCTCCTGAACATTTTTCTATGTATATTCAATATAATGTTTCACCACTATCTAGGGAGCCTCTTAATTCAGTCAGGTTGACACATAAAATTAACATTGAGAGGGGGAATGCATTCAAATGTCCTCGGCTCAAGACAATGTGTGACCTTTACAGACATGGTAACACAATGCCATGAAGTACAACACACTCCTCACACAGAAAAACAGGGGCAGCATAGGATAAACCATAGTAAGGTAAGTTTTGCTCCACAGATTTGAGACTTGTCTAAACTCTCTGCACTTGTTCACAAATTGCATTCTCAAGTTAATTATAGCTACATAGACAGAGCCCTCCTCAACCTATTTGTACATTTTCACACTGCTTACAACAACAAAAAGCTTCCTATTCCAGTGAGGTCTAAAGCATATGTACATCTATTTTCTTCTAAGTTAATTCAGTGATGAATGTAATCTTATGTCCTGTTTGGATGATGAGAAATTTAACCCTGGTTATATTTTACTCTTCCTGTCCTGAGAGCCTTGGAGAGTTCTGTAGTAATAAAATATCAGAAAATTAGTGATATTGCTTATTACCTACAACTTTATTGTAAGATTGCTCACACAATGTCATGTCCCTTTTCCATGCCTTACTCCCCCTGCTACATTTTCTGTAAAAGCTAAAAGAATAGCAATAACTCGGCGAAATGTGTGCCTCTCTTCAATATGACTCACAACCATCTCCTTTCAGATTCTATCACCACGTGGAATTCTTTCCCTGAGTGTGACAGCAAGAAACCCATGGAAATAAACAGTTGGCTTTCCAGGAACAAGGTATGTTTGAGAAACATATTTTTTGATGTTTGTTCTGGGAAAATGTGTCTCTTCTATTGGGCTATGGAATTTGGAGAACCATATTTTCCTTTTTCCGTGTTCCTGTGCTGCTGATACAGTTGATTTGTATAATTAGTTGTGCAATGGTTTAGTCTAACCCACTAAAGAACATTTACTAACCCAATTTTACTGAAAGAAGCCTATATGTAATTATTTGGTACTTAACAAGTATTTCATTAGAGAAGTGTTAAAGTAACCTTAAACATTTTAACTAATTTGATTCAACTCCACAGGTGTAGACTGTGTCAAAACACCTGCAAGATAAAAACTGAGATTCCAGGAGTTCTGCATCCATTTTCCTCTGTTCACAATAGGTCAGAGTACCTCGATCTTGCTAAATCATGCATATAATGATGTCTTGAGCTAGTGTGTACTCAATAATATTAATCTTTTTTCTTTACATCTTCTACCTAAAATATGAATGTTTTTAAAAAGGAGTCTTCAAAATAAGGGTTTTTTTCTATTTTAAATTTTTTCAGTGTTTTAAAACTTTCCATTTTGTCCTTTCCTGGTAATGTCTCATAGGTAACAAGAAAGATATAATCTCATGTTAACTAAGTTATTAATATACAATTTATAATAAATATTTGAGGATTTTATACATGCATTTTGATTGTATAGAATAATGTTTGAATATGTTTCATTTATTTTGGGTTTTCTGTTTAAGTATGAATAACAAAAGACTTTTTTTATAAAGTGATGGTCTTAAGAGGCTCATTAAGGAAGTAGTATGGGTACCTGGTTCATCAACAAAAGGTAGATTTTCATAGGACTAGTTGAAAATTCACATTGATCCTAATATAATGATAGTTTTCCGACATTGTATGTTATTTAGAGCAGTGGTTCTTAACCTATGAGTTGTGACCCCCACAGGGGATTTGGATCAAATATTCTGCATATCAGATATTTACATTATAATGAATAACAGTAACAGCATTATAGTTATGAAATATCAACAAAATAGTTTTAATCTTGGGGGTTACTACCACACAAGAAATTGTATTAAAAGGTCATGATATTATGAAGGTTGAGAATTATAAAGTTAGAGGATCAATCCAGTGCTCCAATGTGGGTCTCTGTCTCTGTCTTCTTTCATCACCTGATGAAGGTTAATATTCAGGAAGATGACTATATGTTTTTCTTTGGGTACTCCTTCTTATTTAGCTTCTCTAAGATCATGAATTATAGGCTCAATGCCCTTTATTTATGGCTAGAAACCAAATATGAGTGAGTACATCCCATGTTCCTCTTGTATTGGCTTTGTGGGAGCCTAGGCAGTTTGGTTGCTCACCTTACTAGACCTGGATAAAGGTGGGTGGTCCTTGGACTTCCCACAGGGCAGGGAACCCTGATTGCTCTTTGGGCTGACTTGATTGGGAGAGGGGGAGGGAAATGGGAGGCAGTGGTGGGGAAGAGACAGAAATCTTTAATAAATAAATAAAAAAAGTTAGAGGATCAAGATTCTACCCCCATTGCTATCTAAAAATATTTCTAGAGTAGCATTCTACATAAAAGGCAAAATATGAAAGAGGATAAAACATGAATGCAAAAAATATTTCTTTTATTTTTAATTAGTAGTGCATAGTAACATTTAAGGTTTGTAAGTATAAGAGCATCCGAATCTTCTGATGCAGCTGCCCACTGTTTCTAGTTCATATGCCTGTAGCGTCTGGCAGTATAACTAGGTAAGTAATGGCTATGCTTCGATCATAGGTGATTTGTGAATGTGCAGGTTTCAACACTGAATCTTAAAAGCTGGTGACCATTATCTTAATGCTGGCTTACTAGCAGCTCAGAATGTGCCCTCCTCTTTATACAACTGTAATGTGAAATACTCAAATGATAATAAACATTGAAATTCATGTAAGAATTACAAGAGTCATTCTCCATATTCAGTGCAATACAAGACTTTGTACATTCATTCAGTTACCAAATTGGGCTTTCTGTTTAGTTTATACAATGTTGTCTGTAAGGTTGTACCTACATCTTCCACAGTTTAAATATAACACAGGAAAGTCCGTTGATTCTTGGTTTGAATTTGGTTCAGAAAAGTAACACTTATTACTTGGACACACCAGTAATGACCTTGGAGTCTTCAATGGACTTTAGCCAGGATTTCTACATCTTTAGAGCATGTCAGCAGTAACAAGGTATTTTCTAAGAGTGAGGTTCCATTTTAATAAGAAAGTATCATCAAATAGGCTGGATATTTTAAACTGGAAGCTTGGCAATTCAGGCAAATAAAGAGCTATAATACGAAAAACCCTGGACTTCAACCAGAGCTACATTTCCATAGGAATTAAATCATTCTGGTATGGCAGATATCCTGTGATCCAAGGAGACTAAGGTTACAGCTATTGTGTAGAGAAAAATTAAGAACTTTGACAGTTTAAAGCTTGCTTCAGCCTCATTTTTTTATTTCCTTAAATAAAATCAAGGAAGATAGTTACCTCAACTAAAACAGATTGGAAGAGACACCAAACAGATGCCATTTAACACCGTTAAACTAACACAGACTGGCAAAACATTCATTTATGCTGTCATTTAACAATTGAGCAGCAATAAGGATTCCAGTACCTAGTGAGATTTCAGTTTGTAAAGAACGGGTTTCTATGGTCTAGTAACGGGAATGACGCCTCATAATTCAAATTAGAACAAAGAGGTCTGTGTGAGCCCCAGGCACCACCCCTGTAGTTTTTAAGGGCTCAAGCCATAATTCTATATTTTATAGGAGGATCATATAAAAACAATATGATCACGCCAGATATTGGCTGGAAAGATGATAATTAGTAGAGGGAAAAAATAGTTGCTCACGGTAATAAAATATGGCAGGCATGATGACGGTTTTGAGAGAAGAGAAACAGTCCCTCTCAGGGATCCAAGTCATTACCAACTTGGAGAAAATGCAAAAATGGTGTCAGTAAGAAGCTATGTCCATCTGTGATACTCAGAGAAACAGAAATGAGTAGCTCAAGTTTCCATTCAAGGTACAGTCACAGTTGTGTCCTTATATCCTTTCAGAATACCCTGACTACAATAACCCTGATAAATCTTATTTTCCCCTTGGTAATGATAAGCAAACTAAGTAGATGAGGTAGCTGACTCACTGCAGGTGATGTGTTAATACTAAACTAAACTCAGCACTACTTCATGTCCTGTATTCATTTTGCATCTTCTAACAAAATGTTAGCTGATCTTTTGATGTCCCAGACTGCCCTGCCTCTTCTTTGATGAATCACTTTTAATCGCCGAATGAATAAAGATGAAAAGAAATAGTTTTTTTTTTTAGATTACACAATCTGCTGTGGGATTGTGTAATAGGCAGAACGTATTAATAGTCCTGCCTGGGAATAATATATTTACAACGTCTATCTGTATTCTGAGAAAAACATTATCTCCATTCTGTGAATATGACGTGCTTCGTAAAACATCAGAGCAAGAGCACACCACCTTTGCTGTCAACTTCACATTAATTCGTGATGGTTTATTACAAAGAGGAGACAGTACTTTGAAAAGATCACAGAGAAGAAGTGGACACAAGCCTGATGAATTGTCATTTAACTATTTGGCTTTCTTTTATTTTACATATGTATTTCTGCTGACCAGATGGACTGGTCTATGAAGTAGCCTGTAGGCTAGAAAATGGGTTAGATGTCATTTTCCTCTACCACATAAAACATCTCACCTTCAACCAGTCTGACAAAATTCTTGCCATGAAATAATTTAGTAGTTCCTAGTTCTACCTGTTTGATAGAATGACAACCTATATGCCAAATCCTATATGTCAAAGAACTGACACTTCTCCATATTGTCTCATAATCTTCAATGATGAGGGGCTGAGGAGGTAACTTAGTTGGGAGAGTGTTTGGCATACATTCATGCCTTCCTGAGTTTAATGCCCAACACTCATGTAAAAATGTGTGCATGATGGTGTGTACTCACTCACTCATGATCCTAGTGCTGGGCAGCAAAGACAAGTAGATTCCGGGACTGTAGACAGTCCACTCATCCTATTTGGCAAATCCTAGGTCTGTGAGCTCCTGCCTTTAAAGAACAAAACAAAACAAAGAAACCATAGGCAGCCAACACCCCCACAAAGGTATCCAAAACAAAGAAATAAACAAAATAACACATTCTAGGTGGTCCACTTGCTTTCATGCACACCCATGTTTGTATATATCCTAGATAGGCCCCCATGACAGAGATACACACTCATATCTGCACACACACACATATACAGATAGAAAAAGATCAACAATGAAATGATGGATTAGAAATGTTTTTTAAAAACATTTGTCCTGAAATTTTTTGTAGCAAGTATACCTCAAAAGGAAGAATTTCTATACATAGAATCATATAAAGTATAATCATCTAAAACTTCTTGGAAACAAAAGTTTTAATTACTTAATAACATTCAAGATTCTGCAAAGAAACTTTGCCCTCTAATTGACTTTCCTAAGGCTCTGCCAGCACTACTTTTTCTGTTCTTTCTCACACCACACAATAGACTTGCACTAATTTTTCATGAAACTCACTGCAGTTTATCTTTCTCTTTGGAGTACTGCAATTCATATGATCCACAGTAGCCGATCACATGAAATACAAAATGCTGTTTGATTGAATTGATGTGGGAGATAATAAGACCTTTAACTCCTGTTCAAGTGTTCACTCTGATCTTAGCAAAAGACATCAGATGGCTTTCATTTTTCAGATGGGTCAAGCTCAAAATGCTAAAAGGAAAAACCGTGGCATTGTCTCCCTTGCTGCTTGTAACCGGCACTTATTCCTTGGCTCTTAAATCAGCACTTTTCACTTTTTTCCCAGCTTCTGAAAACAAATCCAAACTCTCACAAATGCATTTTCTATTGATCTCTGTGCTCCTGAAAATCCTTCCATTTTTACCAGTCTTCCATTCATATCCAGCTTCCAAGATAAATTGCAGTTTCAAATTGAGATGAAATAAATTGTTTCAGATGCATTAAGATATTGAAATCTTGTTTCATGGAACAGAGTGGGATGCGAAGAAGTCAGTTTGGAGCCCCACTGATTCACAGGATCACACAGTAAGGATTTTTACTGCACACTTCCCCCACCCCCTGTGTTTGATTAGGAGAAACAAGCTGTCCATCACTTCAAACCAGAGTGAGGCTAATGAAAACGAACGGTTTGTGGAAGGATACAAGAGTAGCAGGAATAACCAACTGCTTACTTGGGAGACACTGCAGGAAGACTAGAAAGAGGCCTTAATTTAAGCTGAGTCATAATGGGATAGACAGAAAATGTCATTTTGTTATGTGGGGACTGAAGCTGAGATGGGGCAGGCCTGGAAGCTAGCATAGGCTAATGCTATAGATTGCAATTGAGAAAGTCACTAATCAGTCTGTGGAGTAGGTGTTATGTGATGGATTCAGAATAAAAGAAATGGTAGAAGATCATGTAAAGTTCTTTGGGTCAGCGCCCTGGTGTGTGATTGTGTGTGCATTCTGCGCATATAGTATATGGACCGCAAGCACATGCCAATGAGAAAGTTTGGAGGTCAGAGGACAATGTGAATACTCATATTCTACCTTGCTTGAGACAGGGTACCTTTTTGTTTGCTTTTGCATCAACCATGCTAACTGGCTTAGGATCTTCTGTTGATGATCTGTGTCCATCTCTCATCTCTGTGCAGGAGCACTGGGACTGCAGGCATGCACTGTTGTGCCTGGCTTGATGTGAGTTCTGGAAATTTCAATTAAAATCTTTGATCTTGTGGGGAAACCTTTGCACATTAAGCTCTCTTTCCAGTCCAGAATAATTCCTTTCGGGAGGAAGAAGATTGTATCAGTGATTGATTCTCAATCATTGGAATGTTTTTTAAGCTTTGCATTTGATTATACAGCATAGTTGTTAAGCATGTAGGTTCTGAACTTTTACTGTTGAATAACATGGCATTTTTGCTTCCTCGTCTGTAAAAATGAACTTGCCTCCTTATTAGGGTAATTAATATGTTGTAATCCATGGGAGAAAGTGCAGTGTTTAGTGTATAAAAATTATATTAATAACCTAAATATGAGTGGTAAAATGGAAACTTTACTTGCTTTGATCTGAAAATATTGTATTATTTACTGCTTAGGAGAAAAGCTCCTCCAGGAAGTTGCCCAGTGTTTCCATGGATTTGTACAGTTCTGTAGTGACAAAGGGTATCTTTGTGATGTATGTTTCCCGACACTAGGAGCATAGGAATTGATCCCGTGGCTTTCTTTCCTCCTGGTGCTGGTGAAGGGAGGAGGGGAGAGTCTCTATGAAACACTCTCTTCAGGCCATGGCATGGCTGCTGCAGCCAAGAACTCACAGTAAAAATGCTTTCCTGAACATGACCTGCACACATCAGTCACCATTGTACCCAGAAGAAGGAAGGTTTCATAAACCCCACCCCTCACAGGGAGTTAATGGTTTCTAGGAGAGAGCCATGCTTCAGTGCAATGACTACTTGTTCATGCCAATAACCTTCCACCTTTGTTCACAGAAACGGAATTAAACACAGCAGGTCACAAAAGAGGCAAGACCACTGGGTGTAGTAGCTCATCCCTTTACCCACAACACTCAGGAGGCAGAGGAAGGTATGTCTCCATGAGTTTAAGTCCAGCCTAGTCTACATAATGAATTTCAGGCTAGCAAAGGCTATATAGTAAAACCCTAACTTGAAAGTAAGGGAGATAATTTTGGGGAAGAGAGGGATTGTTGACTAAGAGAACAAAGGGTGAATGTGATCATATTACATTCTATACAAGCATTTAAAATTAAATAATTCTTAAATTATTTCAATTGCTTGAGTGGCAGTTCACGGAGTCTCATTCACTGCTTGGGAATTTCAATGCATAGTTATGATCTGAAATTCCTTCTGTAAAGAAAATTGCCTCTCTTTTTATTTCTATTTATTTTACATAGTGAAGTAAACATGCCAAAATTTTTGCAAAATACCTAAAGATGTTACTTCTTTCACACTCTAATTTGAACTTTATCCACAAAGAAACCATGAAATTCTCTAGGGAAGGGCAAACTCTAATTTTTTTGTGCTTTACTAAAATTGGAGCTTTACATTGTAACAAAAACTCTGTTCAAATTAAAACCTCTTGCAGAATCTGGCTGAGAAAATTCTATTGATGTTTAAAGAAAAAAACTACAGCTGGACAATGGAATAATGTATCTCTGTTGGAACAGCCAAATCATACACACACACACACACACACACACACACACACAAACACACAAAACACACACACACATATTCGACCTTATTTCTCTGGCTTCTTTTCTTTCTAATACTGCCTTGCTCTTTCAATTAGCTCTACTGCTCCTATTACCATGGCTTCTTTTAGCCAACTTGTATCTATTGAAGGAAATACCAACCCACCCAATGAAACAGTCTTTTTACGTAAGTGACTTTCACACTGGACTCATACCCAGGTTTATCTGAACTTTACCACACTGATCTTTCTCACAGGAAAAGATTAAGTCTGAGCCCTTATTTTCTTGCCTTTGGCTCATACACATCAAGTTCATTCTGGGGCAGAGACAGCATCCTCGCTTTTAAGTGTGCTTCAAGCAAGAAAATAACAAAGCAACCCAAAATATGTGTTGACAGCAGCTTAAAGCCTATTAATCCTTTCTAATTACAAAAATAATTTCTCTTTTTTTAAAAATTCACTTTGTCAGAAATAGTCTGCTGAAACATGAAGTAGTTTCAGAAATTAATTTTTCTTCATTCTTAATTTTTTCTCTGAAAATATGACAAGAGGTACTTTTAAAAATGTCCTCAAGAAATAAACTGTTCACACTGAACCCGACAGCATGATAAGCTTTTGCTTAATTTTAGCTAGAGACAGAAAATATATTTGAAATATTCCATTATAATGATGAATTTATTGAATTCTTCAATACAACCAGTAACTTTTATTTTATGCAAATTAGATTTTTGAGTATGTACATTATATCTTTCTGATGATTTTTTTTAACCAAGCAGGCAGATCAATGCAGAAAGAGAGAAAAGGCTAAATTAATTTAAGTATGGTCTAATCAACACTTTCCAGTTTTGCCAAAAAGGATCAGAAAAAAAATCATTTTTTTCTTATACAGTAGAGTAAGCTTTACTATTATCAATTCTATGATATTTTGAAAATAAGATTACTTGAAAAAAATAGAACCAAAACAAAACTGTGAAGAGTATGCAATTAAATAGTAATGACCATTTGCTTTGAGTTCAGGATTAGCCTTAGGCATCCTTTGACACCAACACATCACATTCAACACAGATACTGCTCTAGCCTTTGAGGATTTAGAACAGGGAGACTTCTGGGGCTCAGCTGAACTCAGAAGAATGAAATGTAGTCCTCATTGTCCACTATGTTCAGCGAGACCGGTTTTAACCCAAGCTTTTTCAGACCCAGGCCAGCTGGCCTTGGTGAGTTCCCGATAGAACATCCCCCTTGTCTCAGTGTATGGGTGCACCCCTGGCGGTCCTGAGTTCCTTGCTTGTGCTCTCTCTCCTTTTGCTCCTGATTTGGACCTTGAGATTTCAGTCCAGTGCCCCATTGTGGGTCTCTGTCTCTGTCTCCTCAAGAACAATGGCAATGGGTTTTTGATCCTACTGCACCTATTGGTTTTGTGGGAGCCTAGGCAGTTTGGATGCTCACCTTACTAGACCTGGATGGAGGTGGGTGGTCCTTGGACTTCCCACAGGGCAGGGAACCCTGATTGCTTTTGGGGCGGTGGGGGGGGGGGGACTTGATGGGGGGGGGGGGAGGGAAAGGGGAGGCGGCGGTGGGAAAGAGACAGAAATCTTTAATAAATAAATAAATAAATTTTTTTTAAAAAAAGGAAAAAAAAGAAGAATGAAATGTAGTGGAACTCAAACTCCGAGTTCGTGTACCTAGTAAAGAAATAAAAATTTAACAGATTGGCGAGGTGGTTCGGTCGGTGAAACACAAGGCAAGCAGGAGGAACCGAGTTTGTATCCCCAGCATCCACATGAAATCTGGAGGTGGTAGCACATGTAGGTATACAATGGCAGGAGGATCCCTGGTACTCCTGACAGCTCGTCAGGCTGACCAATGACTCTGTCCAACACGGCGGGCTGCAGGTTCAGTGATATAGCCTGTCTCAAAATATGAGGAGAAATGATTGAATATGACATTATCCTTTGCCTTCCACAGACAGCCACCTCCACAGGTTAAGGTAATCACCTACATACATTAATTTACCATATACACAGAGGGAAAAGGGAAGTAGGTGGTGGAAAAGAGAGGAGTAAGGGAAAAGGGAGAAAGAGGGAGAGAGGGAGAGAGTGAACACATTACATAGATAAAGGTATGACACCTTTTTCTAAGAGGGGTGATGAGAAGTGACAGTGAGAACCACTAGGAAGGCCATGAACCCTAACAATGGTTGGCAGTCCTTACTGAGGGATAAGCTCACAGTTCTTACAAACCTTAGAATCCAGAGGATAAATTTGCTTTGCTTGTGACATGTCATGCATGGTTGGATATCATTGGGGAAGAAATTCATTCTGATGTTCCCACATCTCGGAATACTCTGATCAGGTGCTGTCTTGAGAGAAGGCCGGTTGAACCTGAGCTATTCTAGGACTCTGAAAATAAGAAACAGTTGCAATTCATCACAATTGAGGACACCTGGTTAGTATCCGGGTGGGAAATGGCTGCTGGAAGCAGTTGTAGAAAAGAAGAGGGTTGGGTCTGTACGCATTGTAAAGTTATGCAGCAAAAAGTCCAAATTGGGCAGGGCTTGACTCAACAACCCTTTTGACAAAAAGGAACCCTGAGAATCACTGCAGCGGCTATGAATTACAAGCACATGGCTAATGACGTTCCTACTTCTAGAGTGGACTCTTTGTTGATTGAGGTTTGGGTCTAGTTGGGGATTGGAAACGGTGAACTTCGGGGATCTACTGAGGTGCAGCAGATCATTCAATTTCGATAGCCTCTTCCGCCTGGAGTGTGGTTTACTGTTGCTAAGGTCTGTTAGCACAAAAGCCAGCAGACAGGGAGCTGAGTTCTTTGCATTGTAGTGCTCCATTTGCTACGTCTACTATGCAAACTCTAAAGGAATACCCCTAGTATTGAATGTTGCTACCACTAGGCAAGACTACAATACCTTTGGTAGTGTGGCCTAGCTGGTGGAAGTCACTAGGGATGGGCTTAAGAGACTGTATCCATCCCTTACTGTGGAGTCTTGCGTGTATTCCGTTAAATTGTAAAATACATGGAAAATGGTTATAATTTTAGAAATAAATGATCCAAACCTAAGAGAACATAGAAATATAATTAAATGCTAAGTGAGTAGTAACTCTGATAAATCAGTAAAGAGTTGCCTCCACCCTAGGAAAAACTTAATCACCACATGGATTCTTTGACATTTATAGAATTTGCAACAATGTTACTCAAATAATTATAGGATATAGATAAGGGAGAAATACTATCAATAAAATTTTACAAAGCTTTTATTAGTCCCAAAAATAGGTACAGAAAAACATAAAGAAGAAATGGTAGAATAATTCCTTGAAAGAGCCGAAACACACAAATTCAGAACAAAATATTTTCAAATAAAAATTCAACAACACATTACAAAATTCACCCACCTTGACTGGATTTGCTTCATTCTGGAGTTTCAAGGATTATTCAACATACATACATCAGTAAATTTAATTCAGCATGTAACTACATGATCATCTAAAAAGACAAAATCCCTGCGAATGTTCACTAGTCATATCGTGGAAGCTCTGAGCAATCTAGAGGAGAAAGAAGATGACTCTTCAGCATAATAAACAACTAACATTATCGCAAAAGTAGAAAAGCTGAGGGTTTCCTCTGAAGTTAGAAATTAAACAAGAACATTTGTTGTCTTACGTCTTATTTAATATAATTATTATTTTGTATCATGTTTGAAATCTCAGATAGCCCAATAAGGCAAAAGAATGGAATTAAAATGACACAAATAGGAAAGGAAGAAGTCAAATTAATGCTTCTTTTATATGACATGATTTTAGATATGAATCTAAACACGTTCATAGAAGCATCAAAATACAATGACAAACAACACAATCAGTATTTTTATATACCAATAACTACTATACTGAGAAAGACGTGAGAAAAGCATATACATTCAAAAAAGTCAATTAAGAAAAAAACAAATTACCCTAAACAAGGTGGCCAAATAGATATACAATTATTTTTTTAACAATTAGGAAAAAATGAATTCAATGGAAGGATAAAAGAACTTCTATGCTCAGGGATAAACAAACAACATTGTGAAAATGATTGAACTATTAAAAATTATCTATTGATTCAATGCTATCACCATAAAAAATTTTCAATGATATTCTGCAAATGAACAGCAAAAGCAATCCTAGTCAGGAAAGCTTCTTTGTGCAGTCTTTGGTCATAAATGCTTCCTTTTGTAGTTCATTGTGGTTAATGTACAAACTCATAACTGGTCAAAGTTCTGATTACAAATAACATTGACTACTTAGTTGTGGGCAGGCCATCTATATATCAGCATCACACTATCCTAGGTTTAGAAAAAAAAAGTAAGAGCTGGGAGGAGAGTTGTGAAGTAAATTTTGGACATTACATAGTCGTTGGATGCATCTACTTAGAGCAGATTTGTTTGCATAGCATCAGCCTAAGATAAAACAAGCTAAGATTCTAGCATTGATGAGGGAGTGGACCCAAGGCTTTATCCCTCTCTGAGGAACACTTGATGACTGCCAAGGGAAAGAGAGTCGCTCTTCCAAATTTGGTGATGTGGATACCAGTGGGATGTTCTCTTATCTAGGGTTGCTATGGCTGTCATATGATATCATAACCAATAAAGTAACTTGGGGAGGAACAGGTTCAATTCATCTTTTTGTTTGTTTGTTTGGTTGGTTTTATGAGACAGGGTTTCTCTGTAGATTTGGAGCCTGTCCTGGAACTAGCTCTTGTAGACCAGGCTGGCTTCAAACTCACAAAGATTCACCTGCAACTGCCTCTCAAGTGCTAAGATTAAAGGCGTGCAGCACCACCACTCAGCTGGGTTTAATTTATCCAATATTTTCATTTAATAGCCCACCACTGAGGGGAATCAGGCTAGAAACTCAAGCTATGGCTGAAACCTGGAGGCAGGGACTGAGAGATACATGGAGAAGAACTTACTGCCTTTTGTTCATGGCTTGTTCAGCCTGTCTTCTTATACCACCTTAGGAACACCAGGCTGGGTGGTGCCACCCACATCAATCATCAACCAATGCACCACAGGCTTACCCATCTGCCAATCTGGTAGGGGCATAATTTTCAGCTGATGTTCTCTCTTCCTAAAAAGTCCTAGCTTGTGTCACATTGGCATAAATCTAGCCAGCATAGTTGCTTATGCTGCTGCTGGTCACACGACCATATGCCTATGGACAGCACTAAATGTAACTAATGGGTTATGAATAACAGTATTATAAAATAAAAATATAAAGAAAACATGAAACTGGAAGGGAGATAGTGTGGGGACTAGTAGGGTGTGAAAAAAGAACGCACTCTCTCTATCTGATCAATATGCAATGCATAAACATAATAATTTCAAAGGAAAAAATATTAAAAGAAAATATTTGATGCCATGACTAATACAGAGAATTGGGTACTGGAGTAAGAGTGTAAAAATTTTCAGTACTGTCAAGAATCTGTTCTAAGACAAATAATTTTTGATACACAATTTTACAGTATATGTAAGAGCAGTAAAACCTTGATTATTGAACTTCTGTGCTCTAGAAGCTTGGGAGAAAAATCCTTGTAAAAAATAATTTAAAAAGCCTCTTAGATTTGTGTGGAAACACAAAGAAAGTCCTAGATAATGCAAGAGGTACCACATTATCATATCTATAGTAGTGCTACAGAACCATAGTTACAAACGAGAATAACACTGGCACAAAACAGAAGCACACGGTCTAATGGATTGGAACAGAAGACCCACAAACAAGCCAATATCCCAGCCACTGGGTTTTTGATAAATATGCTCAAAACATGTACTGTCCAAAAGGCAGTCCTTCAACAGAATATATTCGCTTGTATAAACTGAATATTTACATGTAGAAGAATGAAAATGGATTGTTTTTCTCATGCAGTATAAAGGTCAATTAAAAATTGTAAGGCCTAAACTTTGAAACTACAAGCAGGGTATAGATTTAACGCTTTGTCACATAGGTACATGTAGGAGCTTTCTGGAAAGGATTGAAATAGGCCAGGAACTAAGAAAACTTGTAAAATAGAATCCAATCAAATTTCAAGGTTTTTTGCACAGCAACAGGAAAAACAAAGAGATAAACAAACAAGAGCTGAGCCAGTACATAGAAGTGAGAAAGCCGTTGACACTTATACATCTGACTGGGAATTGAATATTAAAGCGTAGAATATTTAAAAAATCTAAAAGTTAAGCTCCAAACTATCCAATCAGTAAACGGACAGATACAAGAGAGTATTATATGAGGAAGTAGAAATAAACAAATATATAAAACAGAAGTTCAACACCCTTAACTGTCAGGGAAATGCAAATCAAACTGTGTTGAGATTCTGTCTCACCCCACTTAGAGTGGCTATTAAACACATGAGCACTGGCATGGAACCGGAGGACAAAAGAGCCCCTCTGCACTGCTGCTCAGGCTGTAAATTAATAGTGCCACTCTGGGAATCATTACTGAGGATCCTCAGAAAACTAAAACACACCTATAATTCAGCTGTACCACTTTTAGCTACATACAAAGCCACCATTATTCTCAATAACCGTGATGCAGAATCAGTCTAAATGCACATCAACAGATGAATTAATAAAAACATGTGGCATTTATACAGAATGGATTTTGTTTTGTCATAAGAAAGAATAAAAGCACACACTTTCCTGTTTTATTAATTAAATATATTCATTGATATTTTTTACAAGAACAAAATCCATTCTAATTTCTCTTATCTTTCACATTTTATACATAGTTCTCCTTCCTTTCAAATTCTTTCCCCTTCCTTTTAAAGCTTTGTTTTGTTACCTATTGGGATTAACCAAGGATGTCTGTTTGACCATGGTTTTGGTGCTATCATTTGGGTTTTGTATATATAACTGGTGACAAGGACTCCCATTTTCTAACAAACTTTCAATAGACATAAGTTTAGTAGGGAAGGATGGGGCCTTATGTGGTCCACTGCTATAAACTGATCATTTACTAGGCTGTAATTGTGCAGGCCCAGTGTAGGTAACCATGGCTTCTGTGAGTTCAGGATTGCAATGGCTCTCTCATGTCCAGAAGATGGTACTATACAGGCCTTCTTATCTTCTGTTTCTACTGTTAATTTTAATCTCTCTCCCACAATGTTCCCTGGATCTTAGAAGGTTGCTATAAATTCTTTGTTTAAGGCTGAGGACTCAACTGTCTTTTATATCCAGCCCCTTAAGCAGCCACAAGTACTTACATTTACTGACATTTACTGCAAAGAGAAGAATCTCCCATTCAGGTTAAGAACAGCCTTCATCTATGACTGCAAATGCAGATACTTACAAGTAGATGGATGTTATGCCACTTTAATTGTATAGGCAGTGAGTTCCCCATCAGGGCATATGCATTCTTTAGTCATATGTTTTTATTGGGTTTAAAGTTCCCTGTGTGCATTTCTTCCTGTGCAGTGGCTCTCGAATCCAAGCACAAAGCAACTGTTTACCCCCATAGCATGTGTGCTACTATTATACAAGTGGACACATCTTTTTCGGAAGGTTGCTACTGAAACTCATTAAGGTTCTCAGCTGGGTAGATCATTGATGCTATTTCTCCTCTAGTGGCCTATGTAGCACCTTCATGTACAATGAATGCTAGGCACCAGAGAGGATGATTTCAGTTCAGTTCCAACTTGTTTTCCTCATACATTACAACTGATGTACACAGCATCTTCAGCAATAGCATCTTATCTAGTTTTCATAGGTAACCAAGTGGAATGGAAGATCCTGTGTTGTTTTGAGGCATCTGGAGAGTGCTAGACCAATAAATAACTCACCTGTACATCTCACACCTGGAACTGCAGTTTCTATTTAGTAGCTTATAATTTCCCAAAACAACATTGTCCTGCCATGCAAGGATTCTGATGTGGGAGTGATTTCTTACTAATAAAGAAACTGCCTAGGCCCATTTGATAGGCCAACCCTTAGGTAGGCAGAGAAAACAGAACAGGATGCTAGGAGAAAGAAGCTTGGTCTAGGAGTCGCCATGGTTCTCCCACTCCAGACAGATGCAGGTTGGGATCTTCTCTGATGGGCCACCTCGTGGGCTACACAGATTGTTGGAGGTGGGTTAGATTAATGTGTAGGAGCTAGCCAGTGGGAGGCTACAGATGACGGGCCAGGCAGTGCTTAGAATAATGCAGTTTCCGTGTAATTGTTTCGGGCATGAGCTGGCCATGCGGGCTGCCGGGTGCTGGGGACGCAGCCCCGCTGCTCCTAACACTACAGGATTCTTTGACTATTTTAGTTTTATTTTGAATTTGGGTTACAGGACAGTGAGTTTCCATGTGGCTTTTTCATAAGCCTTCACTGTGGTTCCTCATGCTTAGTCCCCCTGGTCATCACCTCTCACCATCCCTGCTTAAACTTTCTTTCTCCAGTATTCCTTTTCTTTATTTTACTTAGGTTGCAATATGCCCCCCTTACTTAGATTATACCCCTACTTGTCCCTTTCTTAGTTTCCACAGGCACATTTTAAACATGTTAAAAATGTATAGGTAACAATTCCTAGCTAGAATCTACACATGACAGAAAATATACAACTTTTGTCTTTTTGGGTCCGGGTTACCTCAGAAAGGGTCTAATTTTTATCAATTTTATTCCTTTAACCATACATTTCATCTCATCATTTTATTTTTCTTTACATTGATATAAATTATATTATGGTTATAAAAATTAACCTAGTATATTCTCTCTCTCTCTCTCTCTCTCTCTCTCTCTCTCTCTCTCTCTCTGTCTCTCTTTCTCGTGTGTGTGTGTGTTTATGTGGGTGATTTCTAGAAAGAATAGCAGTGAAATCATAGATCATAGGTGAACAAATTAAGTTACTGGAGACGTTCTAGTTTTGAGACAGAGATGTGATTAGAAAATTGTTTGCTATTCAATTTATATTCAATGAATAAATAGGCTATGAATAATATAGACAAAATTCTAAATTTTTTAGCTCTATATGCTAAATTTAGATGCTCATTGGATATCTCCCATCAACTTCTGTAACAAATAATTATATCTTAGTTTTCAAACATTAAATGTATTGGTTAGAAACTCAGTACTGCCTTGTGCTAATTTAGGACCTCCTCCAGTGCAAAACTTCCTACTAGTCCTTCCCTGGGCCTGATAAGTAGGATGAATACTCAACATCTAAAACCTCAGATTTTACTTTCTGTGTGACAGAATGAAAAATGCCTACCCTAGGTATCGTAGAGCATTGCAGTGGACTCGAATGAAGGCACATAATGGGTTGTACAAACATTGTACGAACACTATATGTTTTTTTTTGCTGATTCAGCCTATTTATTAGAATAATATTTGTTAACAATTTCAATGTAGAGTTATTAAAAATCCTCCTCAATATTTAATGTCAAATACAGCTGATTATTAAATTCAAATGAAAATCTTTTCATTCATCAAGAGAACCATAGTAATAAACTCCATCTGGAAATAAAATATTCTGGAGGCTTTGTGCATTGAGGAAGGAACACACTACAGTATAAGACAGCCTTTGTACTATACAAGTCATTGGCCGTTTAGACACGTGATATGGGCAGAATCACACTACTCTCAATCTTCCTCCACTAACAAGAAGGAATCCTGGATACTATGATATTTCCCTATCATTATTCTCAACTTAAACTACTTTGCTTTAAGAATTTCTTTATACAGTTAACATCACCAAATTTTTCGATTTGCTCAATTAGAGAAATTTGCTATAAAACATTTGAAAAATAGTACCTTAACCATAGGGTACCTAATGCACAAGAGAAAAAGCAAAAAATATATTTTAACAAAAATATTAATATTTTAATGCAATTTTACAAACTTCATTGCAGACTCTTGAGTCACCCTTGAGAATAAACTGATTTCCTTAAATCTTCTTTCTATATTTTGACTTTGAAGCTTGACACTGTGTGGGTTGAAGTGGGTTAAATTTCTTTGACAGCAATTGCAGAGGTCCTGAAGCTCAGGAAATGGGGGCCCGAACCATTTCTAGGCGAGGTACTAATGGGAGGATTCATGTCACTACATTGCCGCAGGAAACTGTCAGTGTGTTGCTCTTATCAGATTTAAATATCTGCAGCCCACTCACAGAGAAAAAGAAAAGGATAAAAGGAAAGAAAGAAAAAAGAGAGATGAACTGAGGCATACACACAGAGAAATGGAGAGAGAGAGAGAGAGAGAGAGAGAGAGAGAGAGAGAGAGAGAGAGGAGCACAGTAAACACAGATATTTCTAAGATGTTATTAACACTTATAAAGATAAGGGCTATATTAGTTATAGAAGATGGATAGATCTTGGAAAAATAGATAAGTATTAAATATTCTAGTTCTTAAGGATTGTGAAATTAGTTAGCGAGCAATCATAATACTCAGAGTTTTCTAATATTTATCATTTTCTGAACTGAGTACCAACTCATTCTCTAATTTCTTTGATATTTTAATAATATTTTGATTTTAAAGAATATAAAAAGTAGAGTCCAATGAACAGATGTCTTCTTAATAATAACGAGATTAGAAGAAACTATTTTTCAATAATGGTAACTTTTTGAGCATTTTTTCTTTCAACATGTTATTTTAATTTAGAGATGTGATTTTTTTTGACTAAATTTACTGTTTGTTATCTTGTTGGAGAGGCTATTGTGCTTGTCAAAATTCATTAATAGTTTGCTATAATAAATTCTTGACGGCTGAATGGTAAGAGATGTTACTTTACTAAAAATTTGGGAAAAAAAAAGAGTTGCTGAGGAAGTTCCTGGCCATTTAATCCACACGGAGTCCTCAGGTAGGCAGTTTAATATTTTTATTTGGAAATCCCTTCAACTTTGAGAGAATTCTAGTGATGAGGGTAAAGAACCAACTGTATTCCATTTAGAATTACCAGCTAGTACCTGGAGACAAGTAAGAAGAGTTCCTCAGTGTCTTCATTTCTCACTAGATGGCCTTTGAGTTCATCTGCCACAAAGTTCTGAGTATGATGACTTATATGGTCCTAATATCTGTAAAAGTCTTGTGTAGAGCATCTGACATGGGTGAAGCGCTCTATCATTAAATGTGATGCTCCTTCATTCTGTGTGATACTTCAGGCTTCAGCAGATATGGACATGTTAGCTTCTGACACATTTTTACCTTGACAGCCATGGTTACTCTCTGCCTTAGTTTGTCTTCTTGTTATGGTGTTAAAATATCTGGACAAAGCAACTTAAGAGAGAAAATTCTTATTCTAATGCATAGTTAAAGGGTACAGTGTATCATGGAGAGAACTCAAGGCATCAGGAACTGGCCACACATGATACCTGTGACGAGGAGTAAAGAGTGAGAGAAACAGGCTTGCTATTCATACCCTGTTTTCCAGGTATACACTCCAGATTCCTATTCGGGGAATGGTTCTACCAACAGTGGCCAGGTATTCCCCCCTTGATTAATGTCATACATGAATGACATGCCCTAAGGCCAATGTCCCAGGTGTGTCAAGATTTCATCAACTAAACAATTAACTGTAACCATTACATTAATAGATTTCATTTCTCCTAAAAGCTGAAATCAAAGTTTCTGGAAACGAGAAATTGTTTTAAGAAGATTTATTTTATGCTTATGCTCTATTTCTTTTTCTCCCTCCTACTCTCCCTTCCCCCACTCCCGTCTCACGTGTGTTTGTGTGTGTCCGCTTGAGTTTATGTGAGTACATGTGGATGAGGATGCCCTGGGGACAGAAGAAAGTCTCAAATCCTTGGAGCTGGAGTTGTAAGAGGTGTGGGTCACCTGATGAGGGTGTTGGGTTTTGAAAACTGGTCATCTGGAAGAGGTAAGTTCTTTTAACTGCTGTGACATATCACCATCCCCTGAGATAATATTTTTATTATTTAAGATTCTGCAGTGATGTGAGAGTCCCCTCTGTGTGCTGTGATTACCATTAATGAATAAAGAAAGTACTTTGGACCTATAGCAGGGCAGATCTTAGTTAAGTGGGGAAGACAAAGCTGAATGCTGGGAGAAAGAGGTAGAATCAGAAAGAAGCCATGGATCTACCAGAGACAATCAGTAGGAATTTTTTTCTGGTAAGCCACAGCCATGTGGCAATACACAAATTAATAGAAATGGATTAAATTAATATGTAAGAGATAAAAATAAAAAGCTAGATCTAATGGGCCAAGAAGTGATTTAATTAATACAGTTTCTGTGTGATTATTTCAGATCTAAGCTAGCCGGGTGGCCCTTCTCCTTACTATGCTAGAGTGTTTGAACTATCTTCCTAAAGTTCAGGAACTTTAGGAAGAGATGAAATCTTGAGATGTCAAGCTGTAGTGACAGTGAGTAAAGAATGTAACAATCCCCACCTCTCTGCAGGCTATCCTCAGAAGAAGCACACCTAATATCCTCTTCAGCAGTTAGGTAAAGCCCAGGTCTTTCCACAGTGATCCTCAGACTAAAAACTCATAAATAGTTTAAATAGAAACAATGTTTAACATTTTTGGTGAATGTGCTATAGCAAATATATATAATGATTTTAGAAACTTTGGATACTAACCAATGTATTTAATGATAGTGAAGTTTTACAGTGATATTATTTACTGCAATACTCTTATTTTGTGAAAACATTAATACACTTATACTTCTCTTCAGAAGTTAAGGATTAATTTTATTATGTGAAGCTAATTTCAGATTTGATCTCTAATATATTGGGTTAACAATTATGGTAGTGTCTTCTTTTTCATAGGTATGTAGTTCATGGCCTGGGGTTGATGCTTGAAAACACAGGTACACCTAAGGGAAGTATCTGTCAGTTTCTCTTTGACATATTTGAGTAGCCAGCAGACTCTTGCATACTGAGGGTATCATTAAGAAAGTAAGGGTTGTTAGAAAACTGTTATCCTACATTGACAGTCAATAAACTCTGGGATAAACTGACAATCATGACCTGGATAGGCAGAAACTTGATAGAGTCTATCACCGCAAGAGCTGTTCCTGATATCCAGAATAGTGAAGGTGTTAACAACTATGAATTACATATTTAAATTATTTTCTTTAGCATGTTCAGGCAATTGTTGAGAGATGGAACCAGTATAATTGTTAAAAGTAAACTGCTAATAATTTTCAAAAGAAGGTGGATAATAGGTTACAGGGGAGTAATATTGAAAGAGAAGAAATTGAAGAGAAACATCTAAAATTAAATATTTGTAAAATTAAGAAATCCTTACAATATTTTAGAACAATGCCAATACTGCTTTATATATAAAGAATGAAGCATAGTTCTGATATATTGAGTTTTAGACATTACTGGTATTGGATTTATTGTATACATAACGAATCATCAGCTTGTTGATTGTATTGTGAAGAGAAAAATATGGTGCATATAATTTATAAGTAAACATCGACTTATTTAATGAATATCTGCTATTTTTGTCTATCCCTTCTCCCTGGTTTAGCGTGGGAAGGAGAATGACTATAAATGTAGCCCCTCAATTCTCATTTCCCAGAGGCATTGATTGGTCCAAAGATGGAGCATTTTATGCTTGCAAGTCAGTCATCTCCCTTCCCTGAAATTGATCTGCAGCTACTGGGAAACAAGAAGAGCTTAATAATGGAACTTCTACCAAGTTATGCTTGATTCGTCCCATTTAAAGAATGGAGGAGGAAGGAGGATGAGGTTAAAGAGGATACGGATATTATAAAAACATGATTATATGCAAATGTGGATGAATTACAATAAAATCCAGTCTTTTATATAATTGACAACTACCGAAAAGCTAAACAAACCTAAACACTAAAAGAATTATGTATAAGAAGCAATTTTGAAAGACAAGACTGTAGGTCTGATCAGTAGGCACATCAAGGAGTTGTGGTCATTTCATTTAATGATTTTAGTGGGCTGGAAAGTCTACCTGCCCCTGTACTTTCCATCTAATAGGCTGGTCTTATGCATGATTAATAAAAACTCAGAGGGAGAAATTGGAGTTCAACCTGAAGATATGAAAAGCAAAGCAGCCAGACATTGGCTCTTGCCTAGACTTCAGTCTGAAATGGCAATCCTGCCTCCAGGAATCTCAGAGTGAGACTGTGTCTGAGAGCTGTTTCTTCCCATTTTATAATCTTCTATACTTCTGAGATTAAAGACATGCACCACTGGGATTAAAGGCATGCACCACCCAGTTTCTATGGCAACTAGTGTGGCTACTGGGGTTAAAGTTGTGTGTTACCACTGCCTAGTTTACAAGTGTGGTTGTTTTACTCTCCTGATCCCAGGCAAGCTTTGAAATGACACTACAATGGTCCAATCTTTTTTTTAATTTATTTATTTCTTTATTAATTTATTAAAGATTTCTGTCTCTTCCCTACCGCCGCCTCCCCTTTCCCTCCCCCTCCCCCAATCCAGTCCCCCTCCCTCATCAGCCCAATGAGCAATCAGGGTTCCCTGCCCTGTGGGAAGTCCAAGGACCACCCACCTCCTTCCAGGTCTAGTAAGGTGAGCATCCAAACTGCCTAGGCTCCCACAAAACCAAAGGTGCAGTAGTATCAAAAACCCATTGCCATTGTTCTGGTCCAATCTTTTCTCATTGTTTACATTAAATTAGGGTTGCACTGTTGACAACGGGAAGGTCTGTCTCATACAGTATGCACCTTCTGAGCATTTAGTACTACAATATAACTATATTTAAATCGTCAGCTTCATCTTGAATAATTATAATGCCTTGTGAACAAGGATTTTCTATTTTGATGGTCATTACACAATCCAGAATCATGAGTAGAAAGTCCTGAAAGAAAGGAGAGAAAGAGGAAAGGAGGGCGGAGCAGACAGAAGGGGAAAGGGGGAGGAAAAGGGAGAGGTAGAGAGAGAAGGAGAAAGGAAGGCAACATTATAATCTTCTTCAGTAATGTGATTTAAATTACTTTGCCTATGTAACATATGGAAAAATTGTTATTTTTCAGGTATAAACCAAATTGCAAGTGATAGATAAATGTTTTCTGTTAAATACAGTTACATAACATAGTTGGTGTCAGTACTTAACTACCTCTTTTGTCAGTAACTACTTTTTGTGGTTTTAGAAAAAGCTGCTTAGCTTCTTTGAACTCTTTGTTTTTCCTTTGAAGTACAGGATTTAATAGATACAATTTCTAAAGGAATAGTCTGTAATAGATAAAGAAGCACATGCTCTTGGTATTCTGATCATTGTATATCACCATGGCTTTGTATGGAGATCTTAACTGTTCCTGGCTTTATCAATTCTCAACTTCTTTTTGTGAAGTCCTTTTGTTTCTTCCTTTGTGATTCTGGGGATAAAACCTACAGTCTTGTGTAGGCCAGATAAACCATCCAATATTAGACTGTGTTTACAGCCTCGCCTTTAAAGAAAGTAAGGCATTATTATAGCCTTAATTTGGGGAATATTCTTGCGTTTATAAATAGGGATTACTAAAGCCAAACCTGAGTTCTCTCTTTTTGATACCTCCTGTGAATTAAATATACTATCTGGCCTCAGGTGTACCTAGTGCTCTTAAGCTGAGTTACTTGGTCAAATGCTTCTAACCAAGTGTGAGCCTGAAAGTGAAACTCGAGTCTACGAAGCATAATTATTTTTAGAAGATGCTCTAGAGCTTAACATCATTATTTGACTATGAATCACATACACAACACTTTATTTTTGTAAATAGTTTCATAATTTTAAATCAAAAGTGTCTCAGTGGGAGGTATGTCAACAATTACAGATGAGTCAAGAAAGCCATACAGAGTCAAACAACTGTAGGGTAAGGTAGTCATGAAACAGAGGGTTGGGGCATAGGTTTCTTAGGACTCTCATTTAAGACTATCTTAAACTTGGGCATTAAAATCCAAGCATATGTGTTATTCTTAGCTTTTCTGTGGGAAGAAAGAGTAATTGAGAAATTTAATCCATTTCAATGTAGAACCATAGCAATGTACATTGCAATTGTCTATGATTTTTAAAAGTTAGAAAAAAAAGTGACACTGATTAAATAATATCTTACATGTTGTAAACATTTTGTTTCCAGGTATGCTCTTTTTCTGCTAGTAGATTATTATAAACTCGAACTCACTTTCTAATAGCAACTTCCCATCGTTTTTACCCTGCGACAACTGTTCACTGATGATGTGACAGTCAGATCTCCGTGAAGGATTGCAAAATTTCATAAAACTCTTTTGTCCTATAGACCCTCAGTTGCCTAAGTCATATGCTTTGACCATTTGAAGGTGCTCTCACTTTTAGTGCAAACAGTGGTGACTCTCATCTCTGGAGAGTGGCAACGCTGAAGTCAGTGTGCTAGTGTAGGAAGATATGGCCCACCAGACCTAAAGGAGCCCACTGGGGGTCTGCCTGAAGCTGTCAACGGTCCTGTCTGTATCTAGCCAATAAGAAGCTACCAAGAGGTGTTTCCTGAGTGCCTAGCAACAGGCACTGACAGAGGTCCTGATCGTGCCTAGCCAATGAGAGACAAGCATGAAATGTCAATGTCATGGATCAGATTGCCTGGGTGCTGGAAGGGTGTATTAGTTTTTTCCCCCATTGCTAAATAAGCAAGTCTGTGTCCATGGATGTCGTGTCTTTTCATCCCCTCCCCCAAGGAAGATGTTAGGACCCAGCAATACACTAGCATTTTTGAGATTCTGGAGAGAGAGAGAGAGAGAGAGAGAGAGAGAGAGAGAGAGAGAGAGAGAGAGAAAAGAGAAGAGAAGAGAGTACCACTCTTGTAAGGACACCCCCACTACATGACTCACCTCACACAATACCTATTATGGTTAATATTATCAACTTTGAGGCTATCTAGACTCACATAGGACACAAACTGTTGGGCTTACTTGTGACGTAATTTTAAGATTGGGCCAAGTGAGGTAGAAAGAGTCATATGAAATGTGATCAGTACCATTTCATTTGCTAATGTTCAAGGTTGACTAAAAAGTAGAGCACACGTTAAACAATTACACCAAATTGCCTTTGGTTCCTGACTCTCGGCACAACGTGGCTAGCTGTGCCACGCTCTTCTGACTGTGCCATCCCTGCCATTCCTTTCTGTATTCATTCCCTTTGATGTATTCTCAAACTGTCATCAAAGTAAACTCCCCCTTCCCCCCTTTACGTTGTTTTGCCAAAGCAATGAGAAAACGGACTAATACAATCCCTAGTTCCTCCTAGGATCACACTGAGTATTAGATTCAGAATATAGATCTGGGGAAGGAGATAGCTCACAAGAATTCAAATTGAGGTGAATGGGAGAAAGCTGTCAAACCGATCAAATATTTCCTTCAAAGGTTTAGAAACATTAGTCATCAGGAAATCTTATTCCTTCCTATTATAAATGAATATGTTTGTATGTGTGCATGTGCACATGTGTCACAGAAATATGTGTGGAGTTCAGAGGTCAGCTTCTGCGAATTGGCTGTCTCTTTCCATCATGTAGTCCCTAGGGATCTATTTCAGAACATCAGACTTGGCAGAACCACCTTTACTGGCTAACTACCTGACTAGCCCTTGAGGAAATCTTATTGGAAAAATATATGGATAATTTTCTAAGAAGGCAATTTAAGTAAATTTGTATATTTTGTCCACAAAATAATATCACATGGTCTGAAGTGAGATACGAGACGATGAGTTTCCTTAAAAGTATTTATTTAAGGTAGATAAGGGAAAACCATATCTGAAGTAAGCTGTATGGAAAGAATAGCAACTGAAAAGCACAGGGTAAATTTCAGAAAGAGTTTTAGTGGAGCCCACATTTTATCATGAAAGTTCAATGCTTTCTTATTTCTTTACTTTTTTTTTTCCTTTATAAGGTAATCCTACATAACTTTGGTTTAAATTCCCCCAATTTAAAGCCTATTAAAAGCAATGGGAAATGAAGTGCTGTGGTAATGGTTCAATGGCTAAAACCCCTTGCCATAACACGAGTAAAAACCTCAGTTTAAATCTTCCTAACCTTTATGAGAAACTGGTCTAAGTAATTCTAGAACTGTATGGTCTTACCATTTCCACAGGGGGATGGAATTAGGATATTCTTCAGAAATTCACTAACCTAGTGTACAAAGAAAAAATCATAGACTCGATCGGTAACAAGATGGAAGATTAGAACAAGTACCCTGATTGTCCTCTGACTTCTGCACACACACTGTGGCATGCATGACTCTATATTTATATACAGAGATACAAATAAATTTTGTACACACACAAATATACACAGAAAACATTTTCTCCATCCGAGTCTTATGCTTGTTTTTGGTTTTAGTGGATAATATATGGACTGAACTGAGCCACATTAATCCCAATATATGCCAATATATTGGCCAATTAGATTTGATGTAAGATCAAAGACAAAAGGTCAGAAGAAGGTCAGAACTCAGAGAGGTGCTTAGTTATAAAGAAAATAGAAGTGAGTAGGGGGAAGGGATTTTTCCAAGGAAAATTCAAGGAAGCCTGTAAAAGATGGCCAGGAACAAGGTAGCTATCGGAGTAAACAATTTCTTCCACAGTTATTCACGACATCACCTATGTTACGTAGCAGCTCAAAAATAAATTTTATGATGATTCTATATTGTTCATTGCTTTCTTTGTTTCTGTAAACAATGAATACTAACAAAAAGTTTGATACTGAAGCATAACTTCTCATAGAGTAAGATTTATATTCATTTAAAAAAATGGTCCCAACAAGCTATTTCTGAAGGGGGAAAGGCTCTGAATGATTTCAGCAAAAGAAATCTGTTCTAGAGAACAGCTGACTCTAGCATCTAGCTGTTTCTTCAAATAAATGTTTTCTTTTATCTTTGGATTTTTATTACTCCTGAATTGCTTCTCAGTGGTATATATTATACAGTATCTGAGAGACAATTTCGATTTCATCTGAACTTAATTCAAGGCACCAAATTTAATCATCCCAGTGACTCAGTAATTTTCCAAGAAGACCTTCAGACCTCAAATTAAAGGGAGTCAACTTAAGTGCCTAATTGTTTTTACAGATTTTTTCTTCATTGATTTTAATTAAGGTCTTCCTTGTGTAGTGAGCTCGCAGGACTTTCATTACCTTTATTGAAAGTCATGTTGGCCACTGAGGCACACATACGGAGGTGCTATTGCATATTGGAAAATAAGACTTCATCTTCCTTGTCAGTAACATTTTAAACTTCATATTGAATCTTGAAAAATGACCCTTGAGTACCCAACAAAAGACTGAGTCTAAAGAAAGTGAGAGACCAAGGTTGTGGGGGCAACCTTAGAGAGGAAGCTTCATTCTGAACTGCTGAACTCCAAGTGGCCTCGTGAGCACCGCTGTCATATTGCCTTAAATGAGGTGTCCATGGGTTCATTTTCTGAGTCTAGAAGAGGTTCCCCAAGTTTTATCATCAACTCCAATTCAACAGAAACATAAAGTCTAAGCCAGCTCTTCTCCTAAGAGCTGTATAGCAACTGAAAATGTATTCAATTTCCGTCTCTGTTTCAAAGTGTTTCTGAACACGGTGGGTTTGTGTCTCACTGAATATAAAACCAGTGTAACCAAGAGCTAAAAGGGCAAAGACAGGTTTCTTTCTGGCAGAAAGTCAGGATAACAGCAGAAGTTATTTCCTCTTCAAAAAAAAAATGATTTTATTTAGCAAGCTCATATATATATCTAGGAGCACTTTAGAGATGCGCACATTCCGGAGCATGTTCAGCTTGAGGGCATAGTGCAGGAAGAATATATGATAGTCACAGGTCTGGGTCTACTCAGATCAAGGAACACGTGTTAAAAAGTGAAAATGATGTATAGAGATGCTTCAGGACACACATATGTTCTATTTCCAACACTTTTCAGCCAAAGTCAAACAAAGCACACACTTAAAGTTACATTAATACACAAATTTTCTTCTAAAGGAATCTGTTTTGTTTAATAGATAAGAACAAAAAAAGGGTTCTTGTTAAATATGTGGGTTTGTCAATCTTGTACAGCCACTTAGGGGTTTATGACATTATGGAATCGTACCTTTTCCACATCTGAATGTTTCAATTTGTACAATGGAGAAAACATTAACTCCTTCAAATTAGTTTATATAGTAATTTCTCTCTCATTCTATATCCCCACAAACTTTCTTAAGTACATAAATATAACCCTTACTAACTGTATAATGTTACTTTTGAGTATATAGAGTTGATCATTTAGTATTGAATAACCGATTGGTATATTCTTCATGTAAGAACAATAGGGAAATTGTTGTGTAATTGTTTCTTCTAAGAATGTCAGAACCAAGCTGGAATGTGGTGGCACATACCTTTAATCCCCGCATTCTAGAGGCAGAGGCAAATGAATCTCTGAGTTCAAGTCTAGTCTTATCTACAGAGTGAGTTCCAGGACAGCCAGGACCACACAGAGAAACCCAGTCTTGGAAAAATAATTGTCAGATGCAACAACACTCTTGAAGTCTTACCAATAGGACTAGCCAAACATGAACTGAACAAGAGTGACAGCAATAGACATGATTATATAAATGGGGAAGTTCATAAGGCCTGGGCCCTCTACAAATAACTATAGGCAACTAAGGAATACCCTGAGATGAAAAAACAATATTCCTCATGGAAGAACACACCCATTGGTTACCCAATACCAAATGGTTGGCCCTGCAAAAGTAACTTTCTACTCTCTTAGTAGATAAAGTTGACATCAAATTTGAAATTTCTGCTTCAGCTGCTGAGGGCTAGGAGTATAAATATGACTAAAAGTAGGTTGTTAATGTATTTTTGAGAATATAAGTGAAACTAATGTTTATAGAAAGGCAAATGTTATATAAGATGTGTGATGAAATAACTTTATAAAATATGTGAAAGGATGTCAGGAGTTCTTCAGAAAACAGGATTATTTTGAGACTTAACGGAGAGATTATATACATGTTTGATCTCTCTCTTTCTCTTCCTCTTCCTATCCTCTTCCATTCCTAAGTGTGTGTGTGTGTGTGTTTATTTGTGCAAATGGGGCTACCAACATATGTGAAGTATGAAGACATTATGTACACATATTGAAGATGTCTATATATCTATGTATATGCCTGTTGAGAGTTCCTAAAGGTAAGTGTCTCCCATAGTCATGAGGCATAAGAAATGTGAGCTGTCATTTTCAGTGAAGGAAAGAAGGAAAGATTGTGGTCATTGCTGTAATCTGATCTGAGTGTAGAGGCCACAGATCCAGGTGAACTGACAGTACAAGTCATACTCAATGGGCAGGAATTTATGAGATGATCTCTTCCAATTAAAACACTGAAACAGAAGCGAAAGTGGTGTGTGTGTGGTGTGTGTGCACATGTGTGTGTATGTGTGTGTGTGTGTGTGTGTGTGTACGTGTAGTGTCACTCCAGTTTCACTTTTCATTTTGTTCAGGATATCCTCAAATAAGGTCATTGTGAAAAGTGACATTACTTGAGCCCACTAACTCATGCCCATTTTATATGTAAAAACCCATAGACACCAGATTAAAAGAAAATAGCTGACAGATAATCTCATTACCTAAAAACTTGTTAACTAAAATAAATTAACCCATTACAAGGTCACATTTCTGTCTTGTGTGGTTAGTCATCAGTTACCTCTAAATGTAAAGAAGCCAAACTTAGTACCTAAAATGAAAAAAAAAATGTTAGTGAAATATTTATTAAAGAATCAGTATAAATACAAAAATACATAGTCTATGAATTGCATTTAATAATGATAGAGCTTTTCTGGGAATCAGCCCCTTTCACTGTCTTATCTCACAGCCACATGGAAAAGCTTTACAGAGGAAGTAAATACGTGACCTGATCCCTAAGGGAAGGATAACGGTGAACTAGTGGGTGAGCAGAAGGGAAGTAGAAAACTCAACCAGCAGGGGAAGCAGTTATGTAAAGCTAAGACAAGACTCCCAGTACAATCACTGAAACGAAGAACAGGAAACGGGGCTGCAGTAGGAGCAAGTGAGAAGACACGGGAGGGCTTGAAAAGGGCAGGGAAGGAACAAGGTCTTACACTTTATATATATGGGAAGGGGTGTGATAAAAATAGGTCACAATTTCCCTACATTTTAGTTTATGTACTTACTATTTATTATTTTAAGTCATGGAAATTGATCCTAGAGTCTTGCCCATGCTAGGCAAGTGATCTATTATTACTTAACTACATCCTCAGATCTCTCCTTACTAATGTTAGCAAGTGTCCTGGGCACAGCTTGTATTCCCTGAGGGAATTACTGTGTGTGCTATCATTTTACTGTGTCATATGCTCGAGTTAACAACATACAACAAATGTAGCCATGGAAAAGTACTTATCAATGACCTAACATTGAGCTTAGTATTGTCATGATAGGTCTCATGCTATTTCTTTCTCAGATTATTATCTTATCACCATGCCTCTTATATTAATAGGACAAAGTAAGCACAGATGCATGACCACCACTGAGGCCTCTAGAGATGGGGAACAACTCCAGGTGGCTTCCACAGATGGCTCCATAGCATTTATACATCCAGGGGAAACACATTCAGTGACGTCAGACACATTCCAAAGCTAGAAACTATTATATACACTTTCCAGAAGCTCTCCCTACACAATCTACCCATTGTCCTGGGCAGCCCATTGAACCACTAGTATCCTAACTGTCCCATTTCTAAACATGTGTACTTTTTGTCTAAGATGAAAATCTACCTGTTGTTCAAAGAACTGATTCTTTAGTATTTAGTAGTATGGTCTTGCCTCAAGCAACGTGCTATACTTTGTTGACTTTCCATGGGAAGCCTTACCCTCTCTGAAGAGTGGGTGGGGGGTGAGGTATGGGGAAAGGTAGAGGGAGCAGGTAGAGGAGAAGGAGCAAGAACTGGGATTGGTATGTAAAATGAGAAAAGATAGATTTTTTTAAAAAATTAAAGATATGCAAATCAGATTAAAATTTCATGATAATCACAAAGACATATATATTTAAAGAAAGGTATGGATTATGTGGGGAAAGGCCCCTTTGTAATTTATTACAGCACGTAGAGGTAAAGTTTTAGGAGCCTCCCTTTATGGAAGTGTCACACTCTTTTCTTCTGCTTGTGTAACTAAATTCATAACCTCATCATCTGCAGGAGCTGAGATGAATAAGGCAGATTATATAATGCAATGGAAGTGGAACTTTGCTTTTATTTCCTTGATCTGGGCAGCGTTATAAATTAAATCTTTAACTCTGCCTATTTGTCAGGTAGCTTGGCTGAGCTGTCCTTACAACACAGAGTAGAGACCACATCATTTCGTCTTTAAATGTTCATCCCCTGAGATAATATTCATGTAGGCATAAATTTGTACAGGGAAAATGCCATTGTGTAGTGTAGCAGCAGCAGAGATGTCTGGTGGTATCTGAAATTTACAGAACAAAGCTCTCGGGCCTATGGGACTGAGTTATTCAATCAGCCACAGTGAAGAAGTCAGAGATTAGAATAGCAAGAGGTGCAGGAAAAACCATGGCTGTTACTCTCTTACTTCATCCCTTCTGTCCTGAAGGCTTTGGTTTTCATTTGTCCTTAAGGCAGAATCCCACTCAGTGTAATTAACATTTGCAATGCAGATATCTTTCCAAATAGGTTTGTTGTTTTAAAGGTAGAGGAAGAAAAGAAATTGAATCATTTTCTCATAATCTGAAAACAAGTCTCTGATGTCACATTTAAAGCCTCTTGGCTTCTCTGAAAACCATATGTGCACAAAACACTGTAAAATATTGATGAAATAAATTGAAGAAGAGTTACAGAGAAAAACAGCCTTGGTAATATTACTAGTGTGTGTATTTTTTTAATTTTTCTACATATTAAATAAAAGTTTGGTTAAAATATCACTGATTTTGTATAGATGGAAAAACAGATCTAAAGTTTATGTGGAATCAGAAAAGATATCAGAAAAATTAAAGCTAGGGAACTTTATCTATTTTATTTCAAAATCTACAAAACTATAGCAATAAATGTTAATTGGGTACACAAGCACCTGAAAATATTCATGCATATTCATGGACATGTGAATACGTAAGGCTATATATATACACACTAAAACATACTTGTATGTGAACACATGCACACATACACACATAATCCCATATACCCATGTATGTATATATATATATATACCTATACATATTAAACACGTGCATGCATTTGCATCGATACACATATGAATATGTACAAATTCATCAGAAAACATACATTCAAAATAAACACATACAGCAATGCACACATGCATATACACATTTACACAGAGACTATACATGCATAAACATACATATAAATATACAAACACAAACATACATATAAAATACAAACATAAAATATCAGAGCCACAATACATACTTACACATATAAATGTACACAAAACTACATGCATATAAAAACATAAATATGAACACAGACACATTCAAGAATCACACAGAATACAAAGAAATACACAGGCACATATGCATATACAAAGAAACATACATATGAATGGAGGTGCAAAAAACATGCTTTCCACAATAACATGCACACTTATGTATACACACATAGATGTACATGCAAATACTCAACTATGCACACATATACTCACGCAGAAACTTACTTAGTTTTACTTGCACACACACAGAACATTTATGAACTAGTATATATACATACACAAAAATACACACATATGCACACATACATCCATATATGGGAACACTTACTCAGGTATGCACACACATATATGTAAGTGTACTCACAGACACAGGTACCCACAATCATACTATGCATGCATAAATACATATAAATTGACATTCATACAAATAAATATGCGCACACAAAAACACACATATAAACCAACACAAATACGCAATCACACAGGCACAAGTTTGAAGTCAAGTACAAACTCACTTGTAATATCACACATTTAAAAGCTCACCAACTATCCGTGCATACACACATTCATAATCAATTGTACAGCTCATCCATTTGAAAAGATTATGTCTTAGAGAAAATCTATTAATAAATTGTTAACCTATCTTGAGAAAAGCTGTTGAAAAATATATCAGTAAAAGGATGATATCTTCAACGCACTTTGAAAGAACCATCAATATGCGTAAGAATGAATTTTCACCCCAATTTCACATCATGTACAAAAGCCATTACAAAACACATTAAACAACCTTATGTAAGATGTAAAACTTACTGTGAAAAATTATAGGACAAAAGTTGTTTGATATTAGTTTTGCCATGGCATTTTAGAAGTGAACTCAAAACACAGGCGGGTGAATGAATAATAGACAAGTATAATGGTTTCTATCTAAAATGCCTGAACACACCAACAGAAACAACAAGAAAAGTAAATAATATTAAAAATTACAGAAAGTATTTGAAAGATCTGATAAGGGGTTGGTGCCCAAAATATGTGAGAAACTCACCTCACTGTCAAGAAAACTAATAATCAGTATAAGAAACAGGAAACAACTTGAGGCGCTATTTCTGTGAAGAACACCCAAATATTCAAATCACTAATCAACTGGCTAATAACAATTAAAACCACAATGAGCTATTTGCGAGAATGAATATTATTTAAAAACAAATGCTAGCAATTGTTGGCAACAATGCAGGGTATAGGGAAACTTGTACATTGTGGGTGGGAAGGTAAATTGGAAGCTATTTTAGAAAGCATTGAGGCTAAATCTAGTATATGATTAAGCAGTTTTACTGCTGGGTATATATCCAAAGGAAAATAAGCCAAAATGTTAAAATAATGTCTGTGTTCTCATGTACATTACAGAGTCACATTAATCTACATTTGGAGTCAATCTAGGCTACCAACACATGGACAGATAAAGGAAATATATAAAATATATAAAATGAAGGAACACTTCTCGGTCTAATTATTTAATTAATTAACTTCATTTTTGTGTGTTTTGCCTGCTTTATGTCTGTGCACTTTGTGTGGGTAGTATTTACAGAGACCAGAAGAAGAGGTTCTGTTCCTCTGGAATTGGAGTTCTGGGTGCTTCTTAGCCACCAGGCGCTGAGCACAGAATCTAAGTTCTCTGCAAGGGCAGCAGGTGGTATTAACCACCGGGCCCTTTCTCTAGTTCTCCTTTTCAGCATTAATACATCAAGTTATAACAATGTAGATGACCCTACAGGGTTTTTATGTTGATTGAAATAAGGCAGGTATTTCTGTGTACCATGTATGGGCAGTGCCTATAGAGACCTACGCAACAAGGTTACTAATCACAATGTAGTAAATACTTGAATATTGATGAGGGAATAGAGTCTTGCTGTTCTTAACACTATTTAACAAAGGCATCATTAGTTTGTCAATGGGTGTGTTGACTAATAGGACGTATTCCATGGGCATGCCCAAACATCACTCTGTACCCTTTTAGTCTACACAGTTTGGGGTAATCACACACACACACACAATTTACAATTTTCTGGATTCTTACATCATTTTTTTAACTGATGATTTTTATGTTTTACTGTTCAATTGAGAAATGAAGGGACTCAAATGTGGTATATTTGCACAATTATTGCAGGATGTGATAATTTCTTAAGTGAGTTGGTGTCGTTCAAAAACACTTGCAGAGAGTTTTGCTCCTAGTTTTTTGCCTTAACTGACATTAGCCAACCTAAGCAGGAACAGAACCAGGGGAATCAACTTGTCTTCCCAGAGCAACTATCATTAAATTTCCAACAGAGTGATACTCATATTAATTAACGTACTTACTGCCTACTTATTGGACACTATAAATGATGAGTAAAGTTGAAAGAGAACTGTATAAAATTGAACAAGTTGGAGAAAAGAGATAATGTAGGATGTAAGTTAACTAAAATGGTAATTTGATTATGGCAAATCTGCCATATGAGAGTTTCTTTTTTTTTCTTTTTTTCTGGACAGTAATGAAGAACAAAGAAACATAAAACACTGGGTGGGCCAGTGAGATGACTCAGTGGGTAAAGGTGCTGGCTCCTTAGTATCATCTCAGTTTGATTACTGGAATTCACATGGTGAAAAGAGAAAGCCGACTCATGTTGTGCACTTAGACACACACATGCATACACATATGTTTCTTTTTTCTTCATTTATAGAAAAGGAGAACATTACTGTCTTTTTCCAAATATAATGAGAGCCGTCAATACTTTAAAATTTACTTAAAGTATCAGTCACTGGTTCAGTAATTTGGGATGGCTTCCTCACTGTTACAGAAAATCAGTCAGAAAGGGGAGACCAGTAGATGGCTCTCTCATTCCTGAATTACAAAGGAGAACAGCACTAATACATCTGAGCACTGGTGAACAGATTTGGTTTGATTGCACCGACGACAAGAATAAACTTCATGCAGACTTGCTGAAATGGGACACTTTGTGCTGTTTTGTCATGTAGCTTAAAATGGGAAAGCTATTCTTGACCCTCCTTGTCCTTGACAAGTTGTGAAGATTGTTAAAGAAATCAGCACCAGCAAGGAGGACAATTTGTTCAGCTGTGAATAGAACAATGACTTCATCCGTACATAGCAGCATCTTCCTCGGGATCTAAGATGCTAAGAGAACCAGAGCTAATGGAAAATAAACGGATCCCAATTGTCATCCTCAGGTAACAGCAAGACACATTTCATTGTACGACATCACACTTTACTGCAAAAATGTAGGATCTACTTGTGTGTATGAAGGGGAATATGAAGTGTGAAAATTGTAGAAAGATGAGATATAGAAAAAGAATAATATTCCAATTTGTCTTTCTGAAATAGCCTTATGCTTTTAGGTATTTTGAGAATAAAATTTTGAAAAGGAAGAACATGTTTTGAAAATATTGATGAAATCCTATTCTAGCATTTGAAAGCAAAAATAACAATGATTTTATCAGCATATGCAGGAACGTGTTTCTATAGACATACTTGTGTACAGTGCACAGCTCCAATGACTTGAAGATAAGTTCCCCTTGTTCAGAAAGTGTCACCTCACTCCATCCAATGTTGTATATTCAGCTGCTGTTTTTCAGAAGCCAAGCTTTGAAATGTCCTCAAAATAAACCTGGCAGAAGATAAATATGTGTCCTGTCAGAACTTACTCTAGTGTTTTGAGACACGGTTCATTTCAGTATCACTTCTTATAAACAAGACAGAGACAGCCCCACTTCCCACCCTTAGAGGAATCCACAGCTGCAGAAGGAGGGTTTCTGAGGCTAGTTTGTGGACTCCACATAGCCTCCCCTTTCACACGAACTTTCGGCTGTGGTGAAAAAGTTTGAGCATATATGACTCATAGGAAATTTGTGCTATACATTTTTGAGGTTTGGAATCCCACGATTAGCTAACAGTTCATACAGAAACTCCCAGTGGCTAGGATACAAGGGAGCTCTTTCACAGCTAACCAGCCTCAGAAACTTTGGGTATGAAACAACTGATCACAAAAAAACATTCTCAACTATATCCATGAAATCTGAGGTTCTGGAATGTGCCTGATTGCTAGGAGAACTGAATTTGATTTTCAGCAGCAGCAGAAGGAGAAAGGGATTGGAGATACTCCCCTCTTCAAGCTGACCTCATTTAGCTTGGCATCTTTAAACTGTAATTCCTAACGACGACGGCATTAGGCTCTCTCGAGCACTAAAATTACAAGCACATAAGAAACCACTGTGCACATCAATTTGTCAAATTTGAAATCCATAAAAGATGAAAATGAGTGGTATTTATTTTAAATGGAATATTCCATAAAAACAAGGAATGCTGGTAGAACAGCAGCTGTCGCAAAGGATGAACCTCTTTGGAGGGAAGGATCTCTATATCCGTCCTTAGGTGCCACTTTTTACTACTGATGTCTTCATCGAATAGGTGGATTGATAGATGAGCTTATATTCTTCTGTCTTCTGAATATTTCTATAGCAGGGAGGATGATAAAAAATGAATACAATGGCAGAACCTGAGAGGTCCTGTTATTCAAGTCATCTTTAAGCTGTCTTCTGTGTTCAGATAGATGGGGGATTCTTCAACCAAAACTATAATGACTTTTCCTCTCTTTAATTTGGAATATTCTTAGGAAAGGAGCTAAGAAGGGATGCGGGGAATAATAGACTGAAAAACAACAGTAACATTATTCTCCCTTCTGCTTATTAAAAAGTATGATACACAGGGGCTAGTTTTGACTTATGCTGTTTCCTTCTTTGTCCAGCTGGAATTGGTGAGCTCCCATTAGCTCAAATAAATAGTTTCCGAGAGTGTACCCATCATGGTCTTGACCTCGAGTGGATGGAGGGATGAAGTGGGGTGGGAGCTGTGTGGAGGGAAGGGAGTGGGATCCGGGATTGGTATTTAAAATGAAAAAAAGATTGTTTTCTTTTTAAAATAAATAAGTAAATAAATTTTTTAAAAAGTAGAATATACAATGTAAAAATGGAAAGAGTTCCTAGTGGTGTACACATTAAAAATTCATTCCTTTTATAGGAAAAGAAGTGCCTAGTGATGCTAAGTTGACATTATTTTTAGAAAGAGTTTTATAAATGTACTGAGGCTAATGGCAAAAAAGAAAGAACTTGAGAAGTGGGCATAAAATAAACCGCATTTTACAGAGGGAGCTCCCCAAGAACGAGAACCATGAATTTCCATAGGGAATACTTGATAGAGATTCTGTTAGCATCAGCCAACCCGAGCCTCTGCCTCCCCAGATTTCAAAAGGGAAAGGGGAGAGAGCATCTGCAGATTTGTGAAACACTGACATTAAGGGTCAAGGCGTTTCCTTCATTCTCAGTCAGAAGCAAGTGCCGAATAGCAACACCTTGTGTAAGTGCCATTAAGACAACTGCTTTCGAAAAAGTATTACTTTTGCAAGAAAAAGCGCTATCTATTTTTACTTTGAATATAAGCTAAAGAAAATTTTTGGTCCTTTCTATTGTATTTACCTGATCTCAGAGAAAGAGGCTTCAAAGCAAAGAGCTGGGCAACACATTACTGTTGCCTTTGGTTTGGCAACGGTGCCTGGGTATCCTCTTGAGTCCAATATGCACACAAGCAGATAGTTGTAGGATTAATGTGTCTTTTCCAACGTTCAGATGTTACCAAAATAACATATTAGCAGGTGCATCCTCAGAGATGTAAGGAGAAAAGAAGAACACCCCTACAGTGTTGAGATTAACATCCATTTAACAGTGATCTCAGAACATCAGTTTGCCTGGCTCTTCTACCTTCTGCCATGTGAAGGGAAGGCAAGAAGCCACACATCAGGCCAAGAACCGCTGTTGCCACCTTTGGTTTCCAAGCTTTTGGGATGTATATTTCTAGTTTTTGCATATTTCCTAGCCTGAGGTATTCCTTTGTGCACTGTGAAAGATTAAGTCACAGAAAGGCTCTCATCAATTTCTTGGCTGCTAGGTATTAGCTGGCTGATTCCATGGTGAAGGGAATTCATCATTCAAAGCCTGAGGATGCTGATATAGAAAAGCAGGTACAGAGATCTGGTTGGATTGGAGAAGCTCCCTTATGAATAATCACAATGAAAAAGACTTTATAAACTCATTATTTAATTTACAGGAGAATTCAAACATTTGATACCAATAGTTGTCCTCCCGCTATGAACTCCAAGCTAGATATTCAGTAGCTTGACAAAGTAGATAAGCTATGAGATTTGTGTAAGAAATTTATAACAAGTTTTTAAAGCTTGAAAGAGAGACTCTTATAACCTTTTTAGAGACATAGTTGTGGAAAAATAAAAGCATTTCATGATTACACCCATGTTTAAAGTGTATAATACACTACTCCGTTAAGAGCTAGCCATGGCCATGGTCCCTACATCATCTGAGAGATGGGAACAATAATTCTATTTATTTTGGGTACCAGGCTCTGCTCATTGTTCCAAATCTCAAATGTTTTACTAATGTACATGAGTTTAGAAATGTATAGTGATACAATGACAGGCATACATGATACCAGCAAGTACCATTTTACTTAATATTATTTTTGCTTCCATGCAACTCAAATATCAAGAACAGATTTTTGCCAAAGCAGTGCCTGAGCTAGAGTGATGTCAGCTGCTTGTCTGATTCCTGTTATAACATTTAAACGTTCACAGCTGAGCATTTTGTAGCAACATCCACAGTTTTATTTGAGTGTAAAACACTTCTATCTGTCTCTGTGGAAAACCACTTTGTAAAGACTCTAGGCATGAGGTGTAAGGGTGTAAGAATGTGATCATACCAATTCATATTAGATCCCCAAAAGAGTTAGTAACTATTGAGAAAGGTTACCTCCTTGATACACACACACACACACACACACACACACACACACACACACACACACACACACCACACATGAACCATGGTTGCATTTACTTTGAAATGTCACCAAACACTATATTCAGAATGAATATTTGTTTCGTATTCATGTAAAAAGGGTGATTTGTCTTCTATCAATGTCAACTGAGAACAGGATATTAGCATGGAGGAGAATAGCAAATCAAGAATTAGTAGGTAATAAGTGCTTTAATGATATCTAATTGTCCCCTCCAATAGCCAAAAAGACAGCCTAAAATGACCACACAATTTATGTGCAAACACTCAGCCTTTATGATTCGGACACATTTTACACACAGATTACTGCCTCCCACAAAGGAAATATGCCAGACTTTACACATGAATACATTTGATTAAGCATGATTATCTGAATGACTTATTTTCTTTAAATAAGAGACATGTAATTCTCTCAGATTGAAGCATGACAGATTTTTACTTGTTCCCTCTTCAAAGATTAAAAAAAAAAACAATAAAAATCCCAAAGATGCTATTCATGTACTTCAAATATATTTTTGTTTATGGTATGCACATGTGCTATGAATTATTTAAAACCCTTGCTTAAGAATATAGCCCCTTAGATATAATTTTTGACAGCAATATTGGGTGAGAAACTAGTCATTTCCCATTGTAAGTCTTACAGAACTTCTTGTAGAGAACACGCCTATCTATGTAAATAAAACAGTATGCCATTGGGGTACTGATTTCTCTTTATGGCAGAGGAAATGATTTCCAGATTTGGCAGTATTGGAGAAACGAGTGGGAAAAACAGTTAGACACATAATCTATACAGAGAGTTTCAACTCTACTGACACTGTTCAAATCAAGAAAGTTGGTTATATTTTTGCCTATGTTTATTTTATGTGTATGGCTATTTCGCCTGTATATATAAGTGCACTTCATGTCTGGCTAGTGCTTTCTGAGGACAGAAGAGAATACGGAATGTTCTGTTCTAGAACTGGAGTTGGGTGCTAAGAATGAAACCTGTGTCTTGGGCAAGGACAACAGGAGGTTACAACCACTGACCATTCTCTCTGGTCCCATTGGTTAATTTGACAGCAATTATCTATTTTTCATCACTATGCAGAAGTCTCAAATTCAGCTTAGTGTTTTACTCAAGTCTGACCAAATTCTTCGGGGCCCATCTGATTTGTAGGAGTACTACTAATATGTGCAGCTGGAATACTATGGAAAAAGTGATGATTTACCCTGATTTGTCAAGCAAATTTTTCCAACTCCACCTCTGCATTAAATGTGACCAGGCAGAGATGTCCTCTGTGTAGCTTTCTTATAGTTTCTCAGAAAAAAAATAATGGAGAACTGAAACAGTTCTAAACCTCATTCAGGCTATTGTCTTTCATTTTATGAGACACTCCTTGATAAGTATTGTGGAATGATAAGTTAAACAGAGATACTTCACCTTGAAAATGTATGTTTTATTTACAAAGGAAGAGATGAGCTGCAGTTCATTGACCAGATCAGTTTGTTCGTCCAAACATGCTTAAATATGCACTGTGGCTCAGAAACAGTCACATTTTCTCATATTAGCTCATCTGAACAACTAGGTCTGGTTCTGGGAAATCACTAAAATTTTAAATATTGTCATATTTGATATATGACTTAATAAGTTAATTTTATTGTGAGTAAAGTAAGTTGCTAGAAAATGTTTCATTTTTTGTTGTGTAAATCTTTGCCTTGGAGCTTAGTGAGGTACTACACATATGTATGAAGATTGGATCCCTAGCATCACATTAAAAAATAAAAGTAGACTCTGGACTAACTAGATTGCTCAGTAGTTAAGAGTGCTTATCATTGTTATGGGAGATGACCTGAGCTCAGGCCCCAGAACCCACATGCTGGCTCACAGCTATCTGTACCTCGAGTTCCAGGGGACCCAACATCCTATTTTGGACTCTGTGGATACCGGCATGTGCACACACATTTATGCAGACAGGCATAGAAACAAAGGTAACTCTAAAAACTATATCTCCAGTGCTGGGACTAAGATGGCAGAGTGGAGACACATATATCCCTGGAAACTATTTTTTCATCCTGCTTAACTTAATGGATCAGTGAAAAAAAAAAGAGGCATGAATTTGAAGGACAGTAGGGAAGGGTATATGAGAGTGTTTGGAGAGAAAAAAATAAAAGAGAAAAATCCTGAAATTAAGTTATAATTTCAAAAATAACAAAAATCTAAAGTGGAGAGTGACTGAGAAAGAGGCTTGTTGTGTGCCTCTACATTACACACATACATAAACACACACACACGTTCACACACATAAACTCATGCACACACACATGCACAGGCACCCACCTACTCATGCACATACATACATACACACAAGCACACACACACACATACACAAACACACAGACAAGCATGTGCCCACACACACAAGTTACTTTGGCAAGTCTACCAAAGTAAGAATGATAAAGTGAATTAAATAACAGAGTTTAATAAAGTGATTAAAAAATATTTACTTATAATGTACAGTTTCCATTGTTCTTGGTCATAGATTAAGACAATGACTAAAGTCCCTCGTGTAATAAATAACTAAAAATTTATTGAAATCCTAAGTACCAATATGGTGATACATGGTGGTAGTGTTTAATTCACATTCTTCTGTAAGTTTTAAATTTTTTGTGATAATTTTCCTTTCTAATTTGTGCTTACTGATTTCTTGATCTCTTTCACAATCAGTTTTAGCCCCTCAACTCACCTCCTCCACGTTCCTCTGACTGGTTGGGGCTACATTTGAAACAAGCTTGACTGAAAAGTAGTGAGAAGATATTTGTGTGTTGTGACACTGGTGTGTATTGTGGAATAATCCTTCTGTACAGTGTGAAGATGTGTTGCTGTCATTATTAATAAGAAGATAATTGTCCAATGATTGGGCGCGATTTTCAGGGCAGAGAGAATGCTGGGAACAAGAAGGGCTGAGTGCAGGGAGTCAATTTCTTGTTCTGTGACAGAGAATGTAAAAAGAACATAGCAAAGCAGTAGATAGCATGGTAAATTTATGTTACTCTGATTGACCTAACTAATGGCCACGTTTCTTGGCTAAGTTTGCCCATAGCTGGTCAATATTTTTAGAATAGCAATTCCTTAATTATCTCATTTATAAACTTGGATAACAACAATATCTATTGATAATTAAAGGAGACTAGCAGGGTTTTACAAGGAATATATATCTCATATTTGTGAAGAATTCAGAGACATGGTTGCCATCAAAAATGTGTTACAACATACTTGACAAATCACATAGCATATTTAATAAAGACTGACTAAAAGTGAAATTGCTTACCTCTCAATATCATCACATGTATGTACAAATCCCTTCCGAGTGTCCGTCTGATTAGAGAGTGGCATCTAACACATAGAATTCTCCTTTTGCGTTTCCTTCTACATCCTTATTCTCATTAGCTTGCCTTCATACATACAGGGATCTGTGCAACACGAATCAAAGTATAATACTGATATTTCTGCAAATAAGTTAGTTTCTGCCACATCTTCCTTTTATACTTAAGACAATTACATTTCTATTTTTAACTTTAATCTATTTGCATGTTTTATTTTTTTTAAAATTTTATGTATATGTGTATGTGTGTGAATGTGGTGTTGTATCCATACAAGTGAAGGTTCCCATAGAGGCCAGAGTCCGTGGGGCTGGAGTTAGAGGTAGTATTAACTGCCCAGTATGGAACTAAAGTTGGGTCTTAATGCAAGAGCAGTACACATCCTTAATGGCTGAGATTTTGTTTTATTTTTTTGAATTTTGTACATATATACAAGGTGTTCAGAGTACACTCACTCCTCATTATCTTGTTACCACTCGGCATCTCCCTGAACCCATCTTCTTTCTAATCACCCCTGATGTGACTGTACTTCTGAGGAAAGGACACTTGCCACAACAGGGACCATTAACTATCAATAGCTCCTTAGGCTAAAGAACTTCAAAGGTGTCTCCTCCATCTATGTTGACACCCACACAGCAAGTGCTTTGGAATGGGCACAATGAAAAATCTTGATGTCAGAGGTTTTTTTTTTTAAATATAATTTTTTATTGAAAAAAAAATTTCCGCCTCCTCCCCGCCTCCC